>NW_009232841.1:0-1052 GCF_000690835.1 Fulmarus glacialis
GGGTGGGCACCCTGCGAGGGGCTGGGGACGTGCTGACACTGACCCCCACCCATGTCCCTTCGCCCCCAGGTTACCTCCAACCTCGGGAAGCTGATCCTGAAGGAGGAGATGGAGAAATCTCTCCCCATCCGGAGAAAAACCCGCTCACTGCCGGACCGGACACCCTTCCACACATGTACGTGGGATACTCTTCCTGCATCCCGTCCCTTCCCTTCCCCACCCGGTGGCTCTGGCTGCCTGCACCCCTGCCAGCTCCCACAGCCCTGCCTGTACCTCTGACCGTCTCTTGCTTTCCTGTAGCTCTGCACATGGGGAGCTACAAGAGTTCCTCGCTGCCCGCCTCCGGCAGGAGCACCCTCACCCGGGTGAGTGGGCAGGCAGCTGTCCCCACGCTGCCGGGGCCACACGGCCTCGGATGGGGTCTGGGGGTGGCACTGCTCTGATGCTGTCCCCTGTCCCCTTGCAGCTGCAGTCGGCAGAGTTCAGCTCGGCAGGCAGCGATAAGGGCAGTCCGGGTGAGCATCAGCCCATGGCGTGGGGATGACCCTGGGGATGTGGGGATGTTCCAGGGGATGTGGGGGTGTCCCAGGGGATGCAGAGATGTCCCAGAGGATGCAGGGGTGTCCTGGGGGATGTGGGGATGTCCCCAGTGATGGGGGATGTCCCCAGGGATGGGGGATGCTGGGGCAAGCCTCAGAGGGTGGAAAACCACCTCTCGGGGCGTGTCATCACCCGAGGGAGGATGATGGGGGGACACAGCGGGGGGTCCCCGGGGCTGAGCCCTGCTCCTCTCTGTTTTCCAGGCCTGCAGGTAAGCACTCATCTGGCTGCTGGCGCGGAGACCCAGTGAGAGGGTGATGTATGCCGTGGGGGGGACACGGACACCGGGGCCACCCCTGTGATGGGTGCCAGAGGGGAGAGGGGAGAGCTGGAGGTGGGGAGGGTGGGTGTGCTGGTCCCCGGGCTGGAGCCCATCACCTTGGCTTCAGTTCAGGGGGGAGAGGGCAGCCCTTTGGGGAGGTGGGGGTCACGGCTGATGTCAGGGTTTGCCC
>NW_009232842.1:0-325 GCF_000690835.1 Fulmarus glacialis
CGTGCCGCTGGGCGCCGTCCCCAGCGCAGGGGTGAGGAGGGATGGGGAGCCAGCGGTGCCTCGCCTCTGCAGCTCTCTCTGGGGAGAGGTTAAGCTCTGCTTAAACTCCGCTTAAGCGTGATCCCGGTAGGGCCCTAATTTGGGGGATGCCCAAAGAGAGGCTTTGTGGGGAGGGAGAGCTCTGTGCAGCCCTACTTGGTGCAGAGCATCCCTGGACATGCACACAGCTGCCCTCCGGGCTGTTTGACTCCGAGATGGAGGCACCGACGATGTTCCGGGCTCCAGTAGCAGCTCCTCTCAGGATTTGGGACCGAGGTGCAGGGTG
>NW_009232842.1:848-1285 GCF_000690835.1 Fulmarus glacialis
GGTATGGGGGTGTGGGGGTTCATTTCAATTGTTCGGGGAATGGAAGTGACTCGTTTTGCGGCTGGAGAAACCCAGCGGATCTTGCTGCGTACAGGGAGTTTTTCCACTGCTCTCTCTCCTGTTTGAACAGCGTAACCTCGAGGGTTTCCGAACCGATGCTCGGCATGCTGCCGCCCTCCTCGCAGCAGGGCCGGGTCTGGTGGCCGTCCTTCGGGCTGGAGCCTTGCTCGGGGCACTGGCTGTGCATCACCCGCCTGAGGCCGTTTTGGGGGAGAAATACACACCTTGTGGGTTCTGGGTTTTTTTCGGGCAGGGTGGAGTGGACCGGAGGGGACAGGGGATCCCCCCCCAGTCCAGGCTGGGATTGTGCTGCTGAAAGCCCAAGGCTTTTAGGGGTAGGAAGGTTCCCACCTTGGTCTCTTCGGGCAGAGGCGAAT
>NW_009232843.1:0-8433 GCF_000690835.1 Fulmarus glacialis
GGAGGCGAGCCGGGGGAGCGCGCTGGGTACCGAATTTGTAAATAACGGGGCAGGCACCAAAGGAAGCGTGCTCCGAGCAGGGTGGAAAAACCATCCCGAGCCCGTCCTGCCGGCCCGCGTGCCTTTGCAGGGGAGGCAAACGGAGCAGCGGCGCTCTGCTTTTCCGCTCAGCCTCTCCCGGCTTTACACGCAGCAGGATTCGGTTTCACTGAATAAATCTTAGGGCCATTTCATGAAAATTAGACTGTCTGTGAAATGAAATGTAAGCATCTGGCAGACGGCTTGTAAAACAAAATCTCGGGAACCACCTGGATTTTAGGGATCTGAGTCACCTGAGCTGAGAGGAGCTTTTTTGGCGTCACTGACCTATGTGAGCTTTGCTTTGGAAACTTTGCATGAAACCAGTTTTACAGATGTTGGGATTTCTGTGAAATACCGCATGTTCCCCAAATGCAGGGCAGAGTGTCACCCCCGGTGACCGCCCTGTGAGAAAGAAGGCTCACATCTAGCTCGAGGATTTACGAGGCTCGCGAGGTGGATCCAAACGGCTGTCCTTCTCGGGACAGCGCCGGCGGCAGGACTCCGAGGGCGGGCGCGGAGCGGGGCTCCGGGGGGGCTGCTTGAAGCCGCAGCTGTCCGTCCCTCTGCGTCCCCTGCCCTGAGGGTGACCGCAGGGACAGCGGCGACTGCGGGGCTGTGAATTGGTTCACACAGCTCTCCTGAGAAGTGGTTCCATTCTCATCCTCCTCTTGCCCAGTTCTGGAAGCGTGTATGAGTTCCCGAGGTGTGTATTCCCTTATTTATTAAATATTATTACATTGTGATTGTCAGTTGAGGCAGCATGGACCAAGAACTGTTTCTCCTCAACAAAGAAAGTAAAGCACAAGTAATTCCAAATAGTGATCCTGGACTTTGAACACTGTCACTGGAAGTACATTAGGAACTCTTAAATTGTGTTTTATTCTACGAGACATCTGCTTTGTATCTGGTCCTTCTCACAGAACTAGACCAGTCTTGACCAGGCAGGATGAACCCTACGTGAGTTTGCAGTGAAGGTCGTGAAGGTCTGCCTTACCAGGCTGTAAGGAAGATCAGACTCTGCCCAGTAATTAAGTCAACTTTTGCAAATTTTCGTATGGTATCAATCACTGTGGAATCTCCTACTTTTACTTCATTTTGGTGATTGCTTTTTACCTGACAGATTCTTTCTTGGTCTTCTTCTGTGTAGCTTGTCACTTGTTATTTGAGAAACTTTACTTCAGGAATTTGGAGTGTCTTGTTATACTTTGCACATCATCGGTTTATGTGTATGAGCTGCAGTAAAGTGCAGTGATTGCTTAAAAACACTATAGTTACTTAAAAGAGATGACTTTGATTGTGTGTTTTTTGTTTCCATCACAATAACACTTTGCAGGTGATTATTAAATTAGAGATTTTCTTTGTTTTTCTAACAAAAAAACCCAACCTTTTTCATGTCAGTGCCAATTATGAGTAGTAATTTTTCACATTTTACAAAAGAATTTTCTGTCCTGCCTCCACGCCCCCCCAAATAAAGAAGGGCTTTGACACGCTATGACAAGGAGGTGGGGGGTAGGGGTTTTTATTATTATTTTTTGCAAACACAGTGCTTTTGACTTTTCTTTAAAAAATCTGTTGACTCTATTGAAATGTGACAGGGCAATATTTAACCTGAATAGAGGCATGTTGACTCCTCTTATTAAAACTGACAGTTAAGGACATTTCTCTCTTTATTCCTTCTGATACACGCAGACAAGTCTTCACTGCTAACTAGTATACAAAATCAAAAACAAAAAAATACAGAGTGAGGAGATGAGTACCTTATAAACAATATATGAATGACAATTGCAAGTTTAATCTAGCAAAGAAACCTTTTTTTATCCTTTAAGAAAATTAAAGCCCTTTCAAATTAGCTTGATATATGAAGACAGGCTGACATCATTAATTTTCAAGTATTCATTCTTCTTCCCTTGCTCCCTATCGCGCACAGATGTGCGATGTTCCAGGTGCTCTCGGTGGGTCCACAGCGACACCTATAGCGAGAGGTGCATTTTGCCTTGGCTGAGGTGGCGGAGGGGTAGGTTGGCTCGCGGGTGTGAGACCTGCTCTTCCTCTTCCCTGGGGACTTCTTTGGGGCATTTTGCTTGGGGTTTGGTTTTCTTTTCTTTTCAAGAAGACAGACGACCTGGAGGTACTGATGGCAAGCTGCTCTCCCTTTGGGCCGGTGTGCAGGGTGAAGTTGGACCACGATCCCCGCAGCAGCCTGACCTGCCGCAAGGCTTTTCTGAGAACTTGACGTTCTTTCTGGCTTGTTGCACCAAAGCTGAAAAGGCCAAGTTGCTCAATTTTTTCCTAGTTACTTTCTGAAGCAATTGTGTAAATATCTGTAACCATGGCCTGTGTTTGCCTGCCCGCTGCCCGTGCTTTGCTACTGTGGAGGTTGGTGGTTCTGGGGTGACAGCAGTATTCGCTGCTCTTTGTCACGTGGCGGTCCCCAGCATTTCCCATCAGAACAGTGGAATTCCTAGTGGAAGAGTCCTCTTACTCCATTATCTTTGTGGAAGGATAAGCTGAGCGTTTTTACAAACTTTCTTGTGTATTTTTAGTTATTCTGTGGCAGAGTACATAGAGGGAAGTCTGTGTAGCACAAAATACCAGCCGTTTGTCCATGGATAGCAGTGAGGCATGCACTGTCATTGTCACTGGATGACAAGAAAAAGATTTAAATATAAATGAACAGCAACTGAAGACAGCAGGTCAGGCTTTGTACGGTTTCTTTGACTAGGATGGCCATATCACAATTACGATAGCTGTCTTACTACCGCGGAGGCTGTGGAGTTTGGAAGCCCCTTTGTTACGGCTGACGTAGCACATCCAGGACCAAGAGAAAGACGAGCGCTGGGGGAGCCAAGAGCAGAAATTGTAACGTACCTGTGATCTTTCTGTTACACAGTGCAGCCAGTAACTCTGCCTACATGGTCTCCGAAAATATTTGTTATTTCCGGAAAAGGAATCCGTTTCAAAGTAGCATTAAATAGAAGTTTATACCCTCTGACGTCAAGGGTTTGGACATCAGGTACACAAGCAACCCTGTTCTTAACCTCATCCCGTCTGTTTGAAGAGCTGGAGTGAAACCTAGCAGGAGAAGAAACAGCAGTTACAATGGTTAGACCAACACTGTGAACCCTTCTCTTTGCATCAGTTGGCTAATCTAAGAGGGAAAAGTCAGCTGTATATTTTGTACTTCTCTCAGATGAGATTAGGGGAATCTATAATGCCCTAAGGCAGGCAGTTCAGACTTTTACAAGAAGTGGACTGATACACTGTGTGTCATGTGGGTTCCACGGAGGAATATGGGGTCTGTAGACATTTTCACATAGGTTTGAGAGAAGGATAATCAGATGATCAGCTGTATTGTTCAGAAAATCCTAGACGAGCAGCGAGACAGTAGCAGAAGAAAGGACTGACAGAAGAAACAGGAGGCTAAAACTGTGGATTATAGAATTTATGGTGTTGAAACTCCTGCAAATCCAACTGAACTTAAGGTACAAAATTTAACACCTTTTCTAGTGGGAGTCGCATCTCAGAATGAAGCTGCTAGTGAAAATTTTTTGGAGTAATCTTGGTCCCAAAACTTAGGTGTGTGAATCCAAGCCACAAAAGAAGATCCAAATCTATATGGAGAATATATGACCTGATGCCTTAGTTAATGTGTGTGTGGTTAATAGCCATGTTTCTACAGATAACTAAGTGATCAAGGACTCTGTATGGGCAGAAAACTTCTGTACGTTTAGACCCAGGGACAAATGGAAACCGGCAGGTGATCAGTGCACAAGAGGTGGGGAGGTGATGTGTTCTTGATAAAGCAGAGGTAGTAATTTTATACCAAATCGAGCTTCATGTTACTGTTATTTTGTTGTTATTCTCTCAGGACACCCACAGGCTCTATCTCGTAAGTCTGGCTTTAACTTTGGTATGCCAGTCTCCTTTCATTTGTGTCAAGGCTGTAAACTTTGTCTCACCCAGGATCTGCTGTCTGCTCCCGGAGCCCCGGCTCCGTCGCGGCAATGATCACCCTGCCCCTGCTCCCGCAGCCTTCGCTCCAGCAGCCCTGCCTCTCTCAGATCTGCTGCAAATATGTTCAACGAGACGATTTCACTGCTCTGACTACGTCACAGCTCTGTTTAAGGCCCTTTGTTGGCTCCCCTGCGTCTGACAAAATCTCTATCTTTATTTCAATCCCCTTATAGTTTTGCCAAAGCTTACTTCTCTGTCATGGTGGTGTTTGGATGCCTGCCCTCATTCTCATCCTCTCTGATTACTTGCTTTTCTGATGAGTATTTTTGCACTTTCTCCCATACTGTCGCTAAAGAGTGAGAAAAGCACTCAAAGTCCCCAAAGCCACTGCCCTCCCTTCTTCACATTTCCTAAAAAAACATTTCTGCCTACTAAAGACTGCAGCCTGGTAATGGCAGAGCAAACAGCGAGCTGTGAGCAGCGCAGCTCGTTTGCTGTGAGTTGTTCATACCCAGTTATGGTTAGTACACGCTCTCCCCCGTCACCTATCCAGCCCCACTTGCTAATTTTATCCACTTATACAGCTTGACATTTAACTTGTTAGTTCTTTAAGGCATTTGCTGCCATTTCTTCTATTGGTACAGAACTTGAAGATAATATAAAGACGAAATAATAATAAACATGCGATATCAAACATGATAAGCTTGGGTAGTAAGTATTTGAGAAGAACAGAAGTCACTCTCTGTAGTTCTGAAATGCTTCTGTCCTTGCCCTGACAGAGGTCAGCCTATATACACTGCAGGTTTGGGGGTTTTTTAACTGGTTTTAGTTGGAGTCTTTGCATAATCAGATCTCTGCTTCTATTCATTGTTAGGCAAGGCGAATACATAAATCGCTATGGATTCTTTAGCCGAAACCCCATAGTGCTGAAGAGCACTTCATTTCATTTTTAAAGTGTGATGAAGCAGTGGCTATCACGGGATCTCATGTAATGGGAGCAAATGAAGCCGGGAGTCTTACCTGGTACATGTGCTGAAGGGAAGGGGTCTCTGTGGTAGCTACACTAAAATAGATTTTTAAAAATATAACAAGAAAACACAATTTTAAAATACAGCAAATAAGTGTAAGCACATATTGCTTAGGCATAGAAAGTTAAAGACAAGTAAGATACTGCATTTGTTAGGTTCTGTAAAGAAGCGGCATACATATACATGACGGTAATAGCAAAACCTACCTCCTGTATCAGGGAGAGCCCACCCACAGCCAAGGGCACAACTGCAAATCAGTGGAGATACTAGATTGGATTTCTTTTCTTTTTTTTTTTTTGGTGGGAATTATTTCTTTACCATGTGAAGACACTGAGAGCACTTGCCTTCTTGCTATTTATCTAGCTTTTTCAAAAAACAAATTTCCAATAATTTGTCTAATAGCAAAGAAGGGAAATCATAGAGTTAAATAGGAATTCTGGCTGACATCACACAGGCTTCCTGAAGAAGGGCACTGGAAAACTCATGAAGTGTTAAACTCTGCACAAAATTCACTAAACAGAGAACAAGCCCTTGGAAAGTGAGACCGCAAAAGACAGTCACTTCAGGAATGACAAAGTGTACCGCAAATGAGTGACTCTAGCTGAAATGAAAATGTGAGTCGGGGTTTAAGACTCGTTGGCACTTAGATACAGCATTGATTAGTCATCATCAATAAGACATGCTCTGTCCTTTTAAAGCAACAACCTGTTCAATCATGCTGCAAATGAAGGGAGAAGTATAGAAGGTATGGTGAAAGTTTCCTCTTTGAGCTGCTCAAATATGATGGATACGATAAGTTTACATAGGTGCAGGGGGAGACTGGACAAGTGCACGGAAAGAGAAATCCATCAAGAGATATTAAACACAAACATACCCCTTCTGCTGGGGAGGTCCCTGAGCAACGAGCTGTCGGAGCCTGGGAGAGTGTTTGAGGGAAGTATCGCTATATGCCTGCTCTATTTTTACACTCCTCCCTGGGTACCTGCTTTTGATGACTGTTGGATGCTGAACGTGGGACTAAGTGGACATTTGGTTGGACCCAGCACAGCCATTTGTATGTTCTCTTCTTATTTGCTACAGTAATTTAGAGAGAGCAGAGAAATACAGCTTCAGTAGTATTTGTCTTATGTACTGGAACAATCACAGGAGAGATCTGGTCATGCTATTAAGGTTATCCGATGATGCCTTGTTCTTATGCTCTACCCTAAACCCACAGGTTTTAAGGTGGCCCATCAGAGTGAAGCTGGCGATTTGGGATGTTTTCAATGCAGCAGTATGGATAGTCACATGATAAGAAATTGCATTGAATTCACCTATAGGATTATTCATTTTGGTCTTTTCAAGGATTATCAGAGGATCTTTTTAATGATAAGAGCAGTATACAGTTAAGAAGCTGATTTTCATTTGCTGCTTGTCTCCATTCAGTCTTGCAGCTGAAGTGAGGTTTAGTTTAGAATTGTACCTTAATTTCAGTGTTGTATAGAAAGCTTTTAAAAATCCATCTTTATTCTTCAAAAGAAGTAAACTTTTACTATACTTTTTCTATTGTTGTAAATTTGATTGGCCAGATGTTTTTTAGGCTTACTATGTTTTTGTTCAAAAATTCTTTTTGTAGATTTTTGACTGGGGTCTGTTTTGGTGAATGAGGAAGCTATCAAAGGGGAAAGTAATTTTTTTTTTTTTTTACACTTTAACTTTTGCAGATGTTATAAGTTCTATGATTTCCAAGGTTTTCAGCATATCTTTGCTTTATTTTGGTGAAAGAAAATTTCCTGAGGCATAACAAACTCCATCATGGAGATATTTAAATAAGGGATGAAGAAGGTAGTAGTAAGGACGGGGGGACACACTGCAGTTTCTTTTGAAAATGGCATTTGTATTTACAGCTCAGAAGAGATGCAGCACGTTCCCAAGCTGCGGGAACCGAACACAAACACGGTGTGCCCCACTGGCAGAACGGCTACCAGGGCACAATGCTCCCAGGTCCCTCCTCTTACATTGCTGCCCAGGTTTCTTTCGGGAGTCACCCACCAGACACTTCCCTGGGCACCTCCACTGGTGTCCTAAACTGCAGCACTTAGTTTTACCCTGCTGTAATGCTGGGTTAGCTTTTTATTCTCTGCCTGCTTGGAAAGGGAAGGGTGAATAAACACAACGGGAAGCGTAGTTAATGCATTCCTTTGCTGCAGTTGAGCCCAGCACTTTTTGGGGATTTTGTTGTGGGTGGAGAGCAGCCAAAGGGTTAGGTCTGCGGGGATGAAGGGCAGCAAGCTGCACGTTCTAGGCTGAACATCTCCTGCCTTTCAGGAAACCTCATCCATAGTTGTAGGTCAGTCCCTGTAGGAAAGGGTCCAAGTCACAGCTACGGATGGGCTCTGGTCCCGTCTCCTCCCGTCCAGTCTCTAGGTAAGTGATACACAAGCATCAGCAAAGCATCCTACTTGGAAGTGAATTAGGATCCTGTGGCAATATAGCGCTGGTGGCATTTGAACACAGAATTTTGACAGTTAATCTTCCATGGGGATTCAGGACAGGCACTGACAGTGATGCCCTACTGCTGTCCATGTTTTTCCCTGCTCATGCAGGGAAACCATCCTCTCCATAAATCTTACTTAAGGAATGTTCCGTCTTGAATTTAGGGTTGACTTTCTTTGTGCAGCTTCTTGTTAGTTTACATGAAAAATGCGATAGGCAATAGTGGGTGGAAGGCAGGTAGGGGACAGCGGGTACCGACTTTGAACACAGACATCAGAGTGTGTGCATGACTGAAATTCAGGCCAAAAAACTAATCAGAGAAGAATTTACCTTTACAATATCTATTAATTTAAGCCTTTCTCTATTTCAAGAATAATATTTATACGGTGGTTGCAAGTGTAACTGCGGTAACTGTTAGCACCGAAGCTAGACCACCATGCACGCAGATTCAAGAACTAAGGGTGTTCCTAAGCCCTTAACTGTCCTTTTGGTTTTCGTCTTCTGATTAAGAAGGGACATCGGAGAGATGATGTTTATGACCATAGGAAATTACATAAAAGCATTCTGATTCATAATAAAAATTAGTCTTCATTGGCTGAGATAACTAGTCTATATTCAAATACGCTAATATTTATGCATTATCTGTATATGTGCATTCTTTTACTTTGTAAGCCGCGATGCAGTATACACTCCAGGCTTTGCCCCTGAATTAGGATATTCTATATACATTCCAGTTTGAGTCACGTTAAAAAGAATTAACTTTAGTAACACCACATTGTGCCAGGAATGGCTATCTTAGCTTGTCACTGTTTGGGGTCCTCAGGTCAACCTCTTTAATTAAGTCTTGTAATGTTAAGAGTGAATTCAATACCCATCCTACCCTATCAGAGCTAAC
>NW_009232843.1:8458-26592 GCF_000690835.1 Fulmarus glacialis
CCAATTTTCCACCTGGAATTTGTTTTAACGAAGCCCAAATCCTATTTTGTCAAACGCTGGAGGCTGTATGGAACATTCTGCCTTATTCTGTTATCCACACTATGAAACTTGGGACAAACAAGCTGTAAGCTGCATTTTGATGTCAGGTTAAGCTATTATGGTACAAATTGTGTTTAATATATTTTTAAATACTTTCTTTAATATTTTATAGGTTTTTTTTCCTATTGAATTAGCAGTAAAACAGCAGTGCTTCATATTTCAGATCTTTTTCCACCTTTCGGAGGCCTGTGTTCCACATGATCTGGTTACCAGCTGGACAGCCAGAGGCTGAACACAAAGAAAGCTCAGCAGACTTCATTTCTACCCTAGCGTTCAAGCCAGAGTCTGGTTTTCCACAAATAACCCACTTTCTTATACACTCCCTTCCTATTTTAATTCCACCCCAAAAATAGAGATGTTTCTTTTCTCCAGCTTTTACTCTGTGGGCCACCAAACCCAAGGAAATTCGATAAATGGATTTTTATCCGAGAGGAGGGTGCATCGCTCCCCCTATACACACATTTCAATAGCCATTTAAATTACACTTCCAGTTCTATTTAACTCTTCTGAGATGAGCAGTTCTCTTCAGGTGAGAACTGTGGCATGACATTGTCAGTCCTTAACAAACATGAAAATAAACGAAGCTGTTAAAACACAGGTTTGAACAACAGTGGGATTCACATTTCTGACAAACCCAAGAGTGTAGAAGGACATGCAGGAAACTAATTCTGCTGCCTCTTTTAAAACAAACAAACCCCCAAAAACCCAACCAACCAACAACAAAAAAAAAGCCATGGGTGATCCCAGCAACTGTCTGGTCAAAGCAAATTTAAAGCTTAGAAAATGAAGGGGGGAAGTTCTCGGGCGCTGCCTGCGAGGGGCGGGGGGCTGTGCAGGGAGGCTGCTGCTCTAGGAAACTTTCTTCGGCTACAAGAATCAGTCTAATCAGACAACTGCAAGAACTTAGTAAAACCACGCTTTAGCCAGTTTTCCTGTGACCATTGTCAGACTCTAGTAAGCTGTATTTGAGTGATTCAAACCAGTTTCCGTGTGTCTCTTGCAGAGGTTTGCATCAGTGCAGCCAGATCACCTCCAGTGAGATCCCTGTCAACTCTCTCGCATAAGCATGGCCTTAGAATGGAACTTATCTTCCTTCCCCCTCCTTTTCCCCTCCCTTTCTCCCCCTTTTCCCCCTTTTCCCCCTTTTCCCCACAGTTCAAGTGGTGTTAGCCTTGTAAAGGTTAATCGGGCACTTGCGGATTTCCACAGACCCCGTACTATTTTCAGTGGATTTACACTGGTTAAAACTGATTAGAGCTCAGTAAACTGTGCAGTATTTGACGTGAAGGAATACAACACTGCACACTTACTATTATCTGTATTGACACAGAATTGCTAAAAATTGGTAAATACTTGACCCTGTTTCCACCCAGGGAGAGAATCTTTGCGTAAGAAGTTGCTATTTCTGTAGTGATTTTTCAGAGTGAAGCCACACTTAATGTTATCAGCATTTTCCAAGCTCAAAGGAAGAGGGGTGGTTTGCGTGTATTACACATACGAAATGAAAACCCGTTTGTTCCAAAATGTAAACATCAGGGCGTCAAACACTTGAACGTGTCTGGTTTCAGCACATACTCCTCTTGTGATCATGGTTAATTTACTATAGTTTAAAATTAAAAAGTTAAATGAAAGTTATTTTTCTGCAGGCTGTTTTCCAAATTTTCCCAGTCCTAATGGTTTTACTGTACTTGTTCTATTAAACAGCAGCCACATATGTGTCTGTGTGCTTTTGTGCATACATCTGTTCTGGGTATGTACGCATGTGTCTGAACATATGTATGAATTAAGTGGAGTGCAGTATCGGCTAAATGAGAGAGACATAAGGTAGCCACCTGCTCTGACACAACGCTTAGTGCGTACGAAGAGAAGAGATTTAAAAACAATTAAAATCTCGAATGTACTTGTTAGAGTAAAAGAACAAACTAAACTAATTTAAACTAATTTTTCCCTTAGGATGGTAATTCATTGACAGAATTACCCTGCTATTGAAATTGGGCCTGTTGTTTGCACAGCAGAGCATATTAGATTAATAGCAGTAATAGCCGTTCTCTACATTTAATAAACTAGCTAAAATTTCTTGATATGCTTGATCTGTGTTACGAAGTTTATTTTTTGCTTTCTAGTGAGAAACCAAGGACGTCTTTCATTTTCTATAGCTACTTCAGGCACACAAAAAGCTCGTGTACCCTGTGAAGTGGGCTGGGTGTCAGTCAGCGGCGGGGATCTAGAGGCGGTGGAGGGCTGAAGGGCGAGAGCACAGCACCTCCGAGCCTCTGCACGCCTGCTGCCACCCCTGCACTGTCTCCGAGCTCTGACTTTCTCTCCTTTGAAAATATTCCCAGGAAAGGTGCTATCTGTTTACTGCAAGCAGCAATGTTATCTCATGTTAATATATGCATACCTGGAAAGACCTGGCTGGTTGCTTTATGTGTAATTTCCTTTTTAATATATAGCTTTTTACATAAATACGTCTGATCAGAAATATTTGCAGAACACAGAATTCTATCGGTGCAATGACTGTGGGTCCAAAGACACAAAATGAGTGAGCATCGTGGTGCTGAGCCTCTGCCGCTAGTGCTTTGATTGCTCCCGAGCCTGGGGACTTCCGAAAAACTTGCATGGGGAAATTGCTGAGGAGTAATTTGAGGTGAGGATGCGAGCTAGCTCTGCGCTAATTCTCCGTGTGGACAGTCTCTCAGGACAGGGAGATCTCCTCTGTACAAGGAAACTCAGGTTCCCAGTGTGGCAAGATCTGCTTAACGCTCCGGGAATGTCCCCGGGGAATTGGGGCAGCAGATGCCAGGCGCTGGGAGTCTGCACCGAGCTCGCGGGGCACAGACTTCTTTTGTTCCAGGAATGCTGCCGTGCTTAGACAGCGTGCAGCCAGCTATGGGATGGACTGAGAAGTGGATTAAGGCAGGGCTTGAAGACCTGGGACCTGATCTCGGAGGGAACCCACCACCCCAGTTCATTCTGGTCTGGCGTGGCAGGGGTCCGAGCCCCGCCGGAGAAGGGCAGGAGGAGGGAGCACTGGAGGGAGGCAGGTGGAACTTCTGTTGGCTGCGTGGCACTTGGAGGAGCCCGGGAGCTGCTGAAAGCACTGCAGCTGGAGTGGGTCTGGCTACATTTAGTCTTAATCCACCACTCAGTAAAGTATCCACTTTACTTCTAAACCTCTTCTGTTTTGCTGGCCTGCATCACATCCTTGTGATTACTTGGACATGGGACTGGTCATTGTGGTTTCACTGCACCCTGACCAAAAGAAACCCTCTGATATTTCTGTACAGCCGCCTTGCCGTTTTTCTCACAATTTGCCTGGCCCAATTGCAATGAGTGGCCAGCTTCAACATTAATTTCTAGATCTGCCTGAGAGTCCAGAGGGACAAGACAGGTAAGCTTTAAATGCTGGATGTTTGCAAGTGCTTGTGTGAAAGGGTCAAAAAGACAAGTTGTATATCCTTTAGTGCCAACGCTCCTGAAGTAGGGGTACGATGATTTAAATTTTATCCTAACGAGTGTCCTTACAGAAAGCACCACTTGGAAACAAACTTCACAGATTCCTTGCTCCTTACCAAGAGCAAACTTGCTGCTTTTCATTAAGCTGTTTGATTGCTATCAAGCTCCTTGTGTCAGTGCCAAAGGCAGCCAGGGCTTTGTACAATGTGCTGGGTAATTGTGCCGTTTCTGTGGTCCGCTTTTGGAACAATGTCTCATAAAAAATCTTAAGCAGCTATCACTTTTCATGGCTAATGAACTGAGGATCTGGGAATTAGATCCAGAGCCAATTCTTGGATTAAACCTTCTGAGCCCCAAACAAGGCTGTCTTCAGGAATAAAAAACAACCCAGGGCCGCTGGAATAGGGTACTACAGACTGTGACCTTCAAGATGTGAGATAAGTGACCAACATGAAGGGTGCAGCAAAACCTAATCAAGGAGGAGGGATGAATACCAAAGGACTTGTCTGAGAGTCAGTAATGCAATTGAGGGGCAGGGGGGATTGTTTGTTTTTAGATGTGATTTCTAAAAGGCTTTTTTAGTTCAGAAATATTTGAAGTAAGTATCCCTCAACATTCACATGCTGATCAGGGCCAGAATGAGCGTAGTGCCCTCAGCCTGCCCCTGGTGAACAGGGAGCGGGAGAAAAACCCCAAACCGTTCCGCGCACAAAGGAGTGGAGTGCAATTGGTAATCTTGGCGGTGGGTGGGTGGTCTGTATTCAGAGGGAGGTTTTAAGGCAGATTTCATCCTGCAGACCAATAATATTTAATAATTGCATCACAAAACCCACAACCTCCTCAACACCCAAAAAGCCAAAGAAAATACCTGTATAAAGTATACATTTCAATGCTTCCAGAAAAATGAGAACATGGAGAACAACTGGAAGAGTTGTAAATAGCGGCTTTAACAGGAAAATTCCAGAATGTGTTCAAAGTAAATTAGCTATTGCCTTGCCTCCTCGCACTCCCTCCTCCCTTTCCTTCCTCCCTCCACAGCCCGCTTTTATTTGCTTTGAATTTCCCTTCCTCTCTTTTAGTTGACAGCATTTGCACTTATTTCTGTTAGGGAACATGGCCATTCTTTTTTATGGCAAGGTGAAAATAATTTTATTTTCATCACTTTTCCCCCACTCCCATGATGGATTTACTTGAAAAAAAATAATGACGGGCTTCACAAACTGGCCTGACAGTTGTGATGCAGAGAGTGAGCTGGCTGAGCAGGGACAGTGAGGCATCTCTGTACCTATTATGGCAAAAATCGATAATGCTTTCTGTAAATTGCTCCTCCCAAAGGAGATGAACAAATGCAGGAGACAAGGGAAGCCATCATTCTGTATGAAAGCCCCTGCACATTTGGACCAGTGCAATTATCAGGAAGGGCTTTTTTTCCTTTTCTTTTCTCTCTTTTTTTGGGGGGGAGGGGGCAGGGGGATGGTGGTGGAGAGGAAAGTGAGAAAGAGTGGGATGCACGAAAGAAAAGACTTGTTTTTCAAGAAATGTTAATCGAAGGCTAAGATTCTGTGAATTGTCCAAATATGTTGCTTTTGGGGGGCAAGGAAGGAATTAAGATAATTTTCGGAAGTACTCGTACTCTTTGGATGGCTTTACATTCTGATTATGCATTCAGACTTGTCTATTTTATTTTTTCTGACAGACAGCAGTTTTCTAATCATCTAGAACCACGAGGTTCTGTTAATTCTCACACTTGTTCTGTTACCCTGAGTGGAAATTCCACAGAGTACCAAGAACAGATTTTTCCTATTGTGGAGTCATGTAAATTATATATCAAGTGGTATGAAAGGTAATCTGAAAATGAGTAGAGAGGCATGTGACACCTTTACTATTGCTCAGACTGACTGGGGTAAAGTCATTATTTGTCTAGTAAACAAGGAATGACAGGGGATAGGAGAGTCATAGGCGCTCGGCAAAGGTGCGGAGCTTGAACAGAAGGGATGGTGAGGAAGTAAGAGGATAACTGAGTAAGATGGTTTGCTTGTAAGTGCTTGCACTTCCTCTGAAACATGTCAGGTGGCCACAAGTAGGTCCTGCAGCACGTTTGCCTTGCATCACAAGGACATTCCCTTTGTGAGTATCTTTAAGAAAAGAAGATACAAGCTGACGTTATCCAGAATGGATATGGATATAATATACATCAGGAGTGAGGATCTTCATTACTGGGCATTACCTTATCACTGGTTTCATATGAGGCCTTTGGCAAGTCCTGCAATTTCACCAAGTCTCAGCTCTCCCATGACAGAAGTGAGATTAGTAATAACACTTGTCTTTGTTAAGGTCTTCACTTTCTTCAAACAAAAAATAGTTGAATGCTTAGTATGTTATTGATAGCACTTCCTCTGTCCAGCAAATAGACAATTTGTTTTTGTGATACCCCTTCCTGCCTACGCACTGAAAAAGAAGCACGAGGCACAGCTCCTCAGCAATGTGACGATAAAAAATTAGACAATGGGTTGTTCTATCACCTTTACTCTTAGCCTGGCATTTCTGTTTCAGTGAGAAAAACAGCGAAAATACCATAGATGAATGAGAAGTATATTAGAGTAGTTGTTCCTTATCATAGTTGGAAGACAGACAAGAGATACTGCAGGCAGGTACTCAAATTTGAAGTGCCCTGAAGTTCAGAAAGACTTTTCAGAAAGACATCTTTGGAAAGGGCATTCAGCAAGTTCAAAACAGCCACTGTAGGTAAAGGAGTTCAGCATCTATCACCCTGAATTAAATCAAAAGTGAAAGGAGAGGCACTGGCGGGAGACATTCAGCCCTTCAAAATCTGTCTCCAAGCAGTTGTCCCAGGAACACGGTTAAATGCTTGGGGATGTATTGCCAGATGTGGGGAGGTATCAGTAGCGAGACTTGGGAGAACACAGTAAAGCTCTCACTGTGTGGTGTATGTTGAACTAGTGGCATAATATCGGATGAGTTAAGCTGCTTTTCCAGTGCTAAAGAGATGTAGGTTGAGTGAAGATGGATAAATAACAGAAAGAAAGGCCATGATGGAAAAGAAAAGGTATTCAAGAGAGGTATTATTTATTCTCATGGATTTCCTAAATTTTGTTTTCTAACATTGTAATTCTTGCATCTTGATTGGTTTCAGTTTCTTTGGCAAGTTTTTTGTTCATGAATTCTAAGTCTCTTTTTGGAGTGCTAATAATTGCTTCAGAGTTTGAGGAGAATGTGTGAATGAAAGCATACATTGTAATTCCAGCAAACCATTTTGTTAGAGCTATTTCATGGTTTGTTAAACACACAACAGCTGTTTACAGTTTTTGTACATCTTCTGCACCGTGCAGACTTTTTTTGATGAGTGCCTTTTTGTCCTATGATAAGCACATAAGGACTGATGAACTTCTCATGTCATGTTCTCAGAACCTGAGAAACAGCTCGAGTGTCTTTTTTTCTAATACCTCTGGAACGGAACCCTCGTTCGCTGGTTAGGAGATGAGCGCCGGATCAGGTTTCTACTTTGGCAGTAAGAAGCCGCGAGGAAAATGCCCAAGTGTGTGTGTTCCACAGTGGAAGCCGTTCGTCATGAAGAGGTGTGTTTCGTTGTTCCCACTGTTGTTAGGTTGAGAAACTGGGATGGAGCGGGAAGTGAGGACACTCCTCTTCAAGCCAGTATTCTGTCTCCCTCTCATGGAAGGGAGAAGCATGGCTTTGCCGTTTATGTGAGCACAGGAATAGAACAAGCCAAACTGGTTTGCTAAAATCAATAATTTTCATGTTGTCTTAATGCATCTAAAATGTTTAAAGGAAATATGTTTAAAAGCTCTTATTATGGTTTACATATACTGCAAGTTTTAAATAATGAATTTGAAAAATGCTTCTGAAAAATAAGGGTGGTTCTCATAACCAGGAGGCAAGTCTGGGAACCCAGCATGCTATAGGTCAAGAAAGGGCAACTGGAAAGGTAACATCCATCAAACCTATGCCAGCGGCTGGGTATTGGTGATCTGCTTCCGCTAGCAGTAGTTATTCTTCTGAAGGGAAAGCCTTCTAAACAAGGCTGTGAATTGGTTTTCATGCTCGCATTGACAGATTGGGAAAGCAGTTTGTTCTACCAAATTTAACAATGATATATCATTATCACAACTTTGGGGGAAATCTATAAAATCAATAAGTTTGTAGCCTGAACAGGATTTGTATCGCTTGCTTGCTGTGCTGGTGTCAAAGCGTGAGCATATGGATTGAGTCACAGCCTGAGATCAATGGAATTTGTGGACAGTAAGCTCAATAACAAGCCCTTCTGAAAAGAAATAGATGTAAAAAGCAAATTTACTAGAGTATTAAAAAAAAAGCTAATATCTTTTCCGCGCCTGGCTGTAAAGTGCTGTTTGGCTGCCGTTGGCTGCTGGTACTTTGAAAGCTGTCTAGGGTATGTGCTTGCAATGCTGAGTGCTGCTGCTGCTCTCCAGTTCCATGCATTGCATGTACAGTTGGATGCTTCTGTTTGTAGGGCTTGTATTAGGAAACTAGCCAAGAATAGGAGGAGGGGGAAAAAATAGCCCTTTATATTGTAAACTGAATAAAGAATAAAAACAGTCAGTGTGTCTGCTGGGGAAAGACCATGGTGGCTTTATTTACTTTGTACTGGCAGGGCTTGCTAATGGAGAAAAATAAAAAGGCATAATTAAATAGTTTAATGAATTCGCAGCTCTTTTGTTTGAGTGGGGCTGGGAATGCATGTTCCAGAGGGCCTCACAAAGAGCTCGGCTGGTAGTGAGTTAAAAGTAGGAAATCAGTCCTTTGAAGGCATTTTTATACTTCATTATCCCAGCATGTAAAATGACTTGTACTAAACGATTGCGGATTTTTTTTTTCACTCTCTCTCTTTCTCTCTTCTTTTTCTAAACAAAGGAGAGCATCAGGGCGGCAGGAGCATAATTCCCCTCAGTGTCCTAGAGCCAATAGATCAGCTTGTCAGCGAATTGGTGGGCCTGTACTTATGTTTCAGTAAAATATAGGGCTCTGGGAAACTGTAGTGAACAACGAAACCACAAGCCAACCACCACAGAAACACACACACTCTAAGAGATCCTGGGGGAGCAGGGATGGTAAGACCTCCCTTCTCACCTCAATATTTTGCAGTAGGCATATATTCACTTTTAAAGGTTTTTTGTGTCTGTGTGCGTGCAGCCAAAAGAATGATGTTACATTTTTTTCCCCAGGTTTTTTCTTTCTTTGTTGTTATGGATTAGTAAAGCTGGATCAGCTAAGGTGTATTTCCTTCCTCACAGTATGCCAAGTGATAGTATGTAGCATTTTAATGAAAGTAATAGTATTCATCGATATTCCTCAACTAGTGTGCACACTTCGGTGATCATAAAGGTGAAGGGCTGGCTATCCCGCAAAGAGCTAGCCGCAAGTACGGCAGGTACTGTGCCAGGCGTGGACTCGTTTGGCAGCACATCCACATCCCTGATGTTCCAGCCTGGGCCCTCTACTACACATCGGTCTTTGGCTGTGGCTTTTCAGGGGTTGGTCTTTAGTCTCCACACATTCAGGCAGCGGAGCCCAACCTGCAGCATCCCTGAGAGTCCAGAAGGGTAAATGCTCTGTCTCACGCCACCCTGCCAGTGGAAATTAGCTCTGAGTCACTGCTCCCCATTGTTGCGCTGGCATTCGTCTTAATGGTGTGATCATACTGCACTGTAGGGAGACCACAGTGTCTCGGACCTTCCTGGGGCTCTACCTAATGAATTAATTTCATTAAAAGAGAGGGTATGTTGCAGTGCTGAGTAAGAATATGGGTTTTTCCTATTAAACAAGATGGCAGCGTGAAACCAAGCTGAATTGAATTTGGGGATCGTTTAGATCAAAATAGTCTGTGGTACACAACACTCTGTTGTATTGTGTTTAGCATAGTCTTTTTGACATTATTTACTGTTAGATAATAAATTTATCTTTTGAGTAGTCATTGTGGCCATTTTTCGTACGGACATTACAAGGAGATCATTCCATGCAGTGGAAGGGAAGACCTGTGAGAGGAAATATCCTTATGAACAAATGAAGATTTTGCCACTTGGGCAAGCCCCCTGGCTTTGATTTCACCTGGCCGCGGGAGCTGGTCACATTCTGCGTGCGTGTGAGAGCCAGCTGCAAACAGCGGGGAGCTTCCCTCCAGGACCTCCTTCTGGCCCATGGGCTGGTATTTACAAAGCATTCCCTGGTTTTTACAGCTTGAGTTTGCTTATAAACAACACTAACTGTTTGTTTCTTGTTAAAATTTACCTCATAAACAAATTTTACTGCGTGAGTTCGAGGCAATAATTGTTTAATCCTGACTTTCTCATACCCGTAATACAGTGACTGTAAAGCTGCGGTCGGCACTTTATAGAATTTTTCTGTAGCTCTCTTCAGTGAGCGCAGTGCCACGTGTGCTGCTGCTGGGGACATTCGCTGCCCCCTGCGCACGGGGGACGGGCTAGCCTCTCCGCTGAGGAGGCAGCTATCAGGAATAGCATCGGACCAACTGCATTTCTTTGCTCTCACTGGAAGGAATTAAAATAGAGAAAATCTCAAAAGAAGCCAAAAAGTCCAAAATAAAAGCCGCCTCCTATTTCTGAAGTTTAACTTACTTTCTGATGTAACACTAAAGCTATACAGTTATTTACAACCAATGGCAGTCTCTATCGTCCTTCTTGCTGAGTAGCAGGGAAATGCTGTGGAAGTGACTGCTTATATTGATTAGCGAGACAAGAGAGAGTTAGAGACCCTCAGCACTGCCACTTACAGTGGGCAGGAAACCCAAATTGATCAGTAATAAAGTGTTTGAGGTTGTACAAGGCGGCTCCTGGGGAAACTGCCTTCTCAGAGTGGGGATGCTAGGGGTGGAAAGCTGTCAATTATCCTTGTTTGATGAGGACTAAGTAAACGTGCTCTTAAAGTAGCCTATTAAATGTGGGAGAAAATGTGCTGGGGCTGGGTTCCCTCTGCAAAAGTATTTTTGCAAAGTTGGAAGGATGGATGTTCTTGGACCCCTGAAGAAAGTAGCACTACCATCAGCAAAGTATACAAGCTTTTGCTTGATTTTTCTCTCCTCGTTTTCATTGTGGCCTCTAGTTATAGATGGGAGAAAAGTGAAAATTTTGTTAGTCCCCCATGTACTAATAGTCTAAGAAGTTAAATTCTTGCTGCAATACATGCTACTGTGTTTATAGAATGAGTACGTAAAAGGAACGCAGAAGGCTAAGACATAACTACTTGGGACAACATAGGCAAAAGGGTAGCAAGTTTTTGACTTCAGTGTGCAAAGAATAATCAGTGACAGTAAATATCTCAGACACCTAATGTGACAATTATTGGGAATTATTCAGACCTGAAGTGTGAATAATTACATAAATGGAATCTTTTTATAAAGTGCAAAATATCCTAGTGCAGAGGATGGGTGCGAGGTATAAGAAACCACCTTGCAGATTGCTGGGAATGAGTATAAAAATACAGCAGAAGCATGTTGTGATAAAATCCGAGAGGCCAAATCGTAAAATGAGAAGCAGCTAGCAAGATGTATCAAAACAGCAAAAATAATGATGCTAAGAACAATAACAGGAATGGGAAAATAAAGAAAAGTGTAGGATCACTATTCAGTGGAGAGCAAAAGATAATTTTGAGACAGCCAAATGTTTTTGTATCCTTCTCTATTAAAGGTTGTGTATAGGACAGCAGCTATCATAATTGATGCTATTGCCAAATGGATAAGATGTGAGTCGTGAATAGAGAAGAAACAGGTTAAAGTGTATAAGATAGCTGCTGTCAGAACCGTGGTTTT
Organism: Fulmarus glacialis; assembly: GCF_000690835.1. NCBI lineage: Eukaryota > Metazoa > Chordata > Aves > Procellariiformes > Procellariidae > Fulmarus > Fulmarus glacialis. The sequence continues at coordinate 19,839 of NW_009232843.1, forward strand.
CAAAACTCATTAAAGGAGCCAAAATAAACTCAGAACTAGCAGTGGCTATTTTTGAAAATTTGTGCAGGGAAGGTGAAATATTGGAAGACAGTGTATTGTCCTTAGTTTAAACAGGAGTTATAGACCAGTCAGCTAAACTCCAGTTTCTGCAAAAATTCTGGAAAAAATAATCAAACTATTTGCAAGCACTTCGAAGATGACAAGGAAATGAATAACAAATAGCCTGCAGAGATTTGTCAGAAAAAATATTGTCTAACCAACACAACTTCTATGACAGAGTAACAGGTGTGGACAGGGAAGAAGCAGTAAATGTCATATATCTTGAATTTAGGGAGGTTTTGAACACTGTCTCACATGACTTCTTTATTTATAAGCAAGCTAAGGCAATGTTGTTTAGATGGGTGTGGGTATACAACTGGCTGAAGAATCATATTTAGGGCATACTTATCAATGTCAAAATGGAAGGAGGTAAAAAAATGAGGTTTGGCAGGGGTCTGCCCTGACCCTGGGTCATTGCAGTGTTTGCTTTAATGAGCTGAATCACAAAGTAGGAAATATATTTACTGTCTGAGTTTTCGACAACAGAAAACTGAGATACTGAGTACATTCAATGATAGGAGTACATTCAATAATAGGAGTGCAAGTCAAAATAATCTGACAAGCGGTGGTAATGGCTTGGCAAAAACCGAATGAAATTCTGTAGGGACAACTACAGGATCTTCTTATGGAAAGTTTGTGCACAAAAAACGTAACGTGCTAACTATTAGTAGTTTTTTGGCCAACTGCGCTGAAGGATGGCTTCAAACCTTCTGTCATCCTTCTGCTTTGAGAACTGAAATTATTTTAAAGTGTATAAAACTACAAATGAATAATAAAGTGGATTTGGTGAAAAAGAAGAAAAAAATTGCCGAAAGCATAAATAAGAAAATTTATTTGCATGCAATAAGTTTGCCGTGTAAAGAACTCATGTCTAGATACTTTGCAGTGTTTTACTAACATTGTCTCTACTGTACAGACATGCTAACAACAAAAGCAAAACAAAATAGCGTTTCAGAAGTCATTGCTAAATAGTCTGTGTTGTGGTACCCCAGCCTGGACGTCATGCACACACCGATGGCTACCTATGTCAAGCAGAAACAGCAAAAAAAGAAGTTTTGTCAGAAACACGATCTGTGTTTTTTCTACTTATTTCAATAGCTCTTTAAAAATGTAATTTCTAAAGTAAACATAATGTACGTGTAATGTAAGGCAAAGCTCTTATTCAGGTTAATCACGGTTTTGACTATGTGATTGACTTGTAACAAAAACACTCTCAACAGCTTTAATACCTGTTCAATTAAGCCTCCTTGTTCTCCTTTCTGAATAGGGGCATGAGTGCGTGGTTTCACTAACACTGCAAAAGGAAGTAAAAAAGCTTGTTTGTTAGAGATGTCCAGTTGTTGCTTCTGCATCTTCACATTATTTTCCTGACCTTCAGCTCTTCTTCAGAGTTTTTTTTCCCCCATTGAATTCTGAGGTCAGTCAGGAGGATCTGATGCGGTCCAAACCACAAAGCCCTGCAAAATCTTCCTGCTAAGCACTGGCTCCAACAAGAAGCCCCAAAGTGCATAGTCGTCCTGTAGGTTCTGAAGCGGAATGGCACTTGGTGACAGAAAGTAGAATGAAGATGCAGAGATAACCACCAAAACGTTTCCTGTCGTCTTCAGAAGTGCCTGGGATGGACCCAGGTAAGACAGGATGCCAGCAGGGCGGAGCCATTACTCTTTCTTGGTGTGCTTCCTATCTTACATGTAGTACTTCTAACGAAGTTTTTTGGCGTGCATAATTTCCCATCATGCATGGAAAATAGCAAACATACTCAGAGGTACTCTACAACTGCATTTTTTCTTCTGACCAATCCCCAGAGTTGAAATTCAGATTGTCTAAATGTCCAAACCTTCGCCACTGCTGTGGTGGAGACATTTTTGTGGGAAATGGAAATGTAAAATTATTGCTCTGCTCTGTCCTTTTTGGTGCTATACATTCCCCATCACAATAACACATTCTGATTTGCTAATAATAGGATTCTTTCAAAATCGTGTAAGCTTTGTGTTCTATTGGATCCTCAAGTTAGGAAATCATCTACTGGCAATCTTTTTCAGTCTACCTGTGCCCATCTAGTCTGGTTTTGTTTGTTCGTTTAAAAGTATAGTCTAACATCTTCCGTGAATCCCCTGAGATCCTTAAATCTTTCTGTTGCATGAAGCAATTCAGTTAGAGGCAGTCAATGACACTTCCTTACTTATTATTAATTTGTTACAGGCAAAATTCCATCTCTCTTTTTTATTATGTTTGTGGTACTATGGACTTTCCCTTTTTTCCTCTTCACTGCCCCCCAAAAGCTCACTTCAGCAATATGAAGTGAACCATGCTTCGAGTATTATTAAGTAATATTCCTTATTACAAAAAACAACAGGGCTCCTTTTAATGAGTGCTTTAATGCTACCAGTTCATGTCACTATCTAGGGAGCCCCTTTTCTTTTGTTCGTAATGAGGAACACCTCATTTGCACTGTCCCTAGATTTATGGAAGGACAGGAAAAAAAACTTCAATTTATTACATCTTAAATGAACTGCTCCCAAAGCAAAAACAAAGAGGGTAGTAAACTGGTGCCTCTGCACTATATAGTTTGATTTTTATTGAGCTGTATAGTGATGTTCTGCCTCACCTAAGAAGGGTGAGCATGGGCTATAATTACCTCTTGTGAACCCCATTTTCTGATAACCTCACTGGCCTCTACCTCTTCAGGATGTTGAATCTGTCAGTTATGGTATTTTATTTGTTCTTACTGATGGGCTGTATATGGTTGGAAGCAATGAGGCTCATTTGATATCTCATTTACTTGAAAAAATGGGGCATGCTCCCTGAATTTGAAACAGAAAAAACATTCCAGTTGTTCTGTGAATTTTATTCTACTGTACTTCATGAATTCTTTCTGTTAATTCTCTCTCCTTATGTTCATCCTAACCTCCTTTTGCTCCATCTGTACTATCAGTTCACTTCTTTGGCAGATATTCTTGCATACCATAAGAGTTAACTAAAAAGAAAACAGGTTTTAATTCATGAAATCTCAGTTTTAGAAAAAAGAGCTTTAAGGTCAAAGTCTTTCTTTGTAAAGTGAATAGAGACAGGCAATAATAGCTGTGTTCTTGGTACGAGATTAAATTAACTGTCTGTTGTGCAAGATGAATTGACATAATGGTGTTATTCCTTGCTTTTCTGACTTAGGAAAAAAATGTACTAATTCCTTAAAGTTTTAATATTATTTAACTTCTCCTTTACAGGAATGTTTTGCATAAACATAACAGTGTCTTTGATGTGATAAATTTAAAATAAAATTTGAGGTATAAGAGGAAGGTTTTATGAAGGTGGGTTTTTTGGTTTTGTTTTGTTTTTTTTCTTTTGACTTTGGCTTAGGTATACTTCCTTGCATTCAGAAATGTGGAGCCACCTAAAACACATTTTTCAGCTAGATAGTAGCAACCTAGAACTTTCTGTCTAACCTATGGCAAAAAGCAGAAATCAATAATAAATGATCTGGTGTCTTCCTGGTTTTGTTGTAGGTGTGAGTGTGTTTTCTCTGTAGTTCAAAGGTTATAGAAATTATAGACAAATTCTAGCTACAAATAATACTTCTAGCATTTTGCATAGTCTTAAAACCTTTTTATTTATTTCCTTTTCTGCAAGAGTCAAATAAAAGGCTTTTACATACCAAGTCAAGGTTTTTTTAGACTTAAATTTCAGAATATTTTCAATATCTGCAACATTATCTTTTGAATAATAATTACCTCTTATATTAAATTATAAGACAGCAGGATTCAGGATTAGATCTCTGCATATTATTCTAGTGAAGGAAATTATGACAGGGGTCATTTTTTAGAATTATGTAGGAGGGTAAAAGGTCCCAGGCAGCATTAGAAGGGAAGGCGTTTATAATTAAATTGTAATTTAGGCCTATGATTTATAGTTTTCTCAGTGAAAAATTTGGTGCTGTAGAGAGATCCTAGGAGGAACTTTAGTGAGATACAACTTAATGAAATAATAAAAAGAAAAATTATTCTGGAATAGACTGTATTATAGTGGTACCCGTTAGCATGCTACAGTGTAGCTAATGTTCTGTCAGTATTTCCCTTATAAACTCCGTTTTCCAGGGTTTTATATCTAGGCAGTAAAATTTTGTTTTAGGCTGAAACATGGCATGTAAGGTTTCAGATCAAGAGAATTTTCACAATATATATATTATTAAATCATTTAGCTCATTAAAACTTATAGAAGTATTCTAAAACATACAAGTTGTCAGTTCAAGACAAAGACCGCTGCTTCTCTTTTTGTTATTATTCACGAGTTGCAAGAAAACTGTAAGCCTTGTTCTTCTTCGTAATTTGTGAAGTCATTAAAGTATGTACAGTAGAAATTTGCTCTGAAAGAGCACCCACTTATATAGAAACAGTTAATTTCTATCTAATGTGCAGAGTTTTTTTGAGTTCCTTAGTATTATTCTGTAGAGCAGACAGACATTGGAATTAAAGAAGCAGCATTTTTATAGTTATTTTTATTAATTAATAGGCTAAACTCCTCCCTACCATGATGAAGAACTATTCTACTGGCAGGAAAACATTAATACAGAGAGGTTAAATGACTTGCCAAAGGCAATTGAGGTAGTCAGTGACTGATCTGACAACAGAAGCCATCTCTGACCTGACATCCTCTGGCAGTAAAACTCTGTTGAACTAGTTTATACAGATGGCTAACAGCTCATAGGTGGTTTAAAGTCACCTTTCAGGTTAGGAAGAACTGATTTTGGTAAAAAATGACTGTAAGAAAGGGATGTAGGTTCACACATTGCCTTTTAAACACAATTTGCTTGTGCAAATTCAGCAGCTGTTCCTACAAATTGCTTATTCTCTGGCCCGAGTTATAAAAAAATACGTATTTTTTTTCTGCAATTACTTGAATTTTTTATAGTCATAGAAAGTCAATATGCAAGTTTAGTGTGCGGGTTTGAAGATCACTATCTGGATTTTACTACACTCAGATTAAGGCACTGTATCAAGCCTTCTGATACTTAAATTTTTTGCAGTAACTTTGAATGCAAATAAGAACCTGATTAAAATAAATGTACTCAAGCACCCTCTGAAATAAATAAAACTATTGAAATCGTGTCTAAGCAAAACGTGACATTTTCCATATCACAGAAAGATGGGAAAAATAATGCACTGTATGGAACTTAAAAATACACAATGACTTTGTCCGACATCACCATATAAAAGGATGAGAGGAATTAATAAACGTAACTTTCTTCCATTGGACGGGAAAATAACAATAAATAAAAAGGACAAATAATATATTTGCATCTTTTCCATGTTATCCAGCTGAAATCATTCAACTTTAACCATGTTCAACTGGCATGGCTTAAGCTTCCTGTACTGCAGATGCTAATTTGTAAACTGAAGTTATAATCATTAAACATCAGAGGTTTTTTGTACTCAAATAGCTTCCAAAGAAGTGTTATGTCACAAAGAGCAGAGCATATAAAAAGAGGAGAACAGAAAGAAAAATATTATGATGTGTGGCAAACATTGCCTTGGAAATTAAAGAGGGAAGATCAATAAGATACTGAATTAGCGAAATTCTCTTGTCTTCCCTCTAACAGGGTTGCTGAGCATTCAAAAACTCACTACACGTATCAGAATGGACTATGTGATGGAAAAAGGGTATTAGTTCTGTAGAAACAAAAAAGCTGAGGGGATTGAATAGAGGGCAGTGCTGGAGATGGGAAGTAACTACTTTTCTAAAGATTGCTACTATTTGTGTTTTAAACATTAATTTAAAATTTATGCAAATACCTATTTATTTAACATAGTGCACGGATTCTTCCCAAAATATCCAAATTTAATGAGAAACAATAAGCTTTTTAAAGACTGTGTGTTCACATAATGAGTATTTAGGAATGTTAACAAATAATGTATGTCTTGGAAAAAAATCTTTTCTTAATAGCACAAATTATTCTCTGGCTTCTGTGTAAGTAACAGACAGTTTAGAACTTATCTAAATAAAGAAATTACATCACAGGCGCTAGCATTTTCAGAGGAATTATTCATAGTTTATTGTGTCAAATTAAAAAAAAAAAAAATCAAGGTTAGCTTTTTCTTTTTTTTTTCCCAAGCTAGCCTGAAAAAGAAAAGGTTAAGATGTACTTGAAAAAAGAGATATTTCACTTTAAACAAAGAAGAAAACAACAAGGGTTATTTACAGAAAAAAGATTTTTTTCCTGTAATTTTCTGAACCTTACTTGCAGTAACTGTTGATTACGGAAACACTTGTTTGAAATCTAGGCTTTCTTCTCTGTAACTCCTTTCCCTCTCCTTGATCCAGCGGAGAAATCACAAGTGCCTGTGTTTGACTTCTCCTTTTGTGTGGCAAGGCGCTGTGATCGTATACCTCATTTAGCATCTTAACATCGTTCTTGGATGAAGAAGCAGCAGCCTTTGTTTAGAAAGAAAGTCTCTTTGATAATTAGAAGTAGTGAAGGATGTAACAAAACCCCAAGAAAATGTGTTACAAAGTGTGAATGCATCTTTTATTTCAGCAGAGTGCCGTTTTCCACATGGTAAAATCCCCAGGCGAGGCTGTGGCCGGCGGCCCCGTCTCCCCTCACTGAGCGTGTGGTGCGGCGGCCATCGGCCCCGTGGCAGGCCGAGGGCCCGTGGCGGGC
>NW_009232844.1:0-3423 GCF_000690835.1 Fulmarus glacialis
AGCAGGAGCCGGGGCAGAGGGGCCTGGGGCCGCCACGGCCTTGCCGGGGGCCTGAAACCTCTGCCCGAGTCTGGCCGGGAGCGGGCCGCGGGGACGGACTGCTTCGGTGCGCCGGTGAACTAGAGTGAGGGGCAATCCCAGCACCTCGGAAACGACTATCATCACTCGTAGGTTGTCCCCAGGCAAGAAAACCTCCCCCTTTCCCTCATATTTCTAGTTAAACCCTCCAATTCAAAACCAAGTAGCCCCCTTCTCCCCACACAAATCAGCTAGTTTATCCATGACTCCTCTCTGTGTGTTCCTGCAACTTAGGCTTTTCCACAAAGACATTTCACTGCGAGGCCATGACTTGTAAACTCTTCGGGTGGTCTCCTCAGGCAGCCAAACATGCAGGCTGTGCTTTTATTTTAAGGAGAAATGGGAAAAGCATTTGATTACAAAGGATGCTCAAACAGGCCTCTTTAATTTTGATTTCTTCCCACTTTAAGCTATAAATATAGCTGAAGATTACAAAGGGTTGTAAAGTAAATACCAAAAGACAACATTTACCATTTTCCACGCAGCTACACCCTAAACCAATAATATATGGAAATCTGTCCAAAACTTTGAAGTGCTATTATAGTTTGTTATATGACAAAACACTGGGGTTTCTATGTATTTATTTAGCCACCTACCACTCCCTCACCAAGTTTTTAAATCCATTTGTTTGCTATATAGAAAAACATAACATTAAGGGGAGTTGTATTTTCAAGTTATTTGTATTACAAAAACATTAAATGAAAGCAAATTCATGTTAACAATGTATCTTCGACTTGCACTTGCATGATAAAATCAAGATCTGCTTTTAATCTATTTTCCGGGGGGGAAGGAAGCCTTTGATCTGATACACCTATTTTCTCTTGAATTATTTTCCTCCCACAGAATGTTTTTCCTATGATTCTAGCAAGAAACTTTTTAAAAAGTAATTTTTACCTTGGATCCCATTAAATAAACAAAGCAAAACACAAAAAGACAGATTATTAGTAGTATTTGTGCTCATTTGGGAGCACATTGAGGGCAGCAGTTGGTACAGATGATCTAATTTAACCAAATGATGTAATAAAGCAATACTGAGGATTAGGAAGATTTCCTTTCCCTATTTAAATTCTCTATCATCTGGATTATAGTGCTTCATGCCTTCCAAAACCAGATTCTATTATTGCAGCTGATGGAATTATATCTGAAGACCAGATTTTTTTTGGCGTTAGGAATTTGTCGGGTTGCACTGCCTACTTTGTGTTTTAATCTGTTTTTTCCAAAGTGTATCCCATTTGCAGTTCTCTGTGATGTTCCCAACCTAAGCAAAACTACACTCTTGCTTCAGATAGACATCCTACATTGTGATTTCATTGTAGAGCATTATCAGCATATTTAGTATGAGTTAAATCTCAGATCTCTTCTCATATAGTTTGATCTATGGAAGTTTATGGAAACACCTTAATGGATCTGAATTATCTCAGCCAGGTGCTGGCTGAAGGATCAGGATGCTTATTTCTCAGGAATAAATGGTAAACTTTTCCAGTAGGAGTGGACTTGATATTTACCGTGTAACACAGCTTTGCTACATTTGTAAGAAAGCCATTTGGTTTATATGGGAAAGCTTGAGTAGAATCCATTGAAGTCATGTGTAGTTTGGCTGCTAAGGATTTGAGGAAAGCTAAAAGAAAACATTTGGTTTGCAGTGGTGTGTTCTTGGAACAAGAACAAAAATATTTTGCCATTAAATGAAAATATTTTTAATTACAGGAGAAACTACACTGAGTCTGTGATGCCTGTTTGAACCCTTTTGTCTACAGAAATGCATTAACAGTAAATTTCAAGTGTTTCCATCAGATGGCTACTATGCATTGGATGGGATTCTTAGTGCAAATAATTCTACAGTACTATATAATAAGTTCTTCCTAATATTAATAGAAGCTATGTTGCCTCATTTTAAGCAGTCCTGACAATTACTTAATTGTCTATGCATCTAAAATTTGTACTATGCTTCTAAAAATTATTAAAATCCTAGTGCTATGTGCATAGGTGTGTAGCAGCATTGATAGATATGTGCTTCAGGCATCCCCATACGCCGTGAGATAACTGAAGCTGTAAAGTGTAAGTTTTGTGAACATGCTACAACCTTTTTTTTAAAAGGAGGTATTTATAGGCAAGCTAACCTGAAATTTTTAGTGTTTCTGCAACGGAAAGTTGCAGCTAGCAAAGAGCACACAATTTGTCTCTTCTGTAATTTTAGACAAGAAGGGAGTAATACTAAACCAGTTAAAATCACTAAGCCAACTGCAATTACTCAAGCAATTTACTGAGATTACTCAAGACCGTAAGTGTGGGTATTTGTGAATGTGCCATAGGATTTATCATACCCATAGGGAGTTCTCACCTCAGCTCTCAGTTTCCAAGGAACAGAGTAGAATTTTCCAATAGCATTGCTTTCAAAAAATTAGGCTCAACACCGGCTTACCGATACTGCGTAACAGTTCACTGCCTAAAATTATTGCGGATTATTTGAACTTTTATAGCTGTAGCAATGAAGGTGAAACGAAGAAGACACTCCATGAAGTGGAAAGAAAGGTTTCAGGAACAATATTGTCCTTATGTCTTTCAATGTTCCTTATTAGATACCTGAAGAAGGTAGTTTTTTGAGGTGTAACACTCCCCCAAATACTGATCCTACCTATAAGCTTCTTGATCATCAGTGCAGCCAAAGCATTATGTGGTGTGTATGTGCAGGCCGCACCACTTTAAGAACAGTCAAGAGAAATGCTTTGTGTTGGTTCTTCGAAAAACACCACTGACAGCAATCCAGATCATAAGAGTCTCCTCCCAATACCAAAAACTGAGTGGGTGCTACAGACTGTGAGGAAAAAAATAAGACTAAATTTGAAATGAGAGATTGTTCATTACTGTTCACAAATTTCAGTATAAGATTATTTTAATTTGAAGCTGTACCTCGTTGCCTCTTTCAGGACACAGAAAATAAACTACCTTTAACATGGTCTTCGGAGAACCCAGATCTGTCTGATAGGGTAAGATTCATCTCATTTAACTTTAGCTGGGTATGTATCAGAACTAAGCTAGTTGCCTGCTCTTCTTCTATAGTTACAAGAAAGAAATTATTTATCCAAGTTGCTTTTGAATGGGGTGTGTTAATTTCTGTCTTTTTAGATTGACTAAAGAAAGCCTACATGACTTACAGTAAATACCAAAGTTTTAGAAAGCCAAACCAGACAAGATGAATTTCATAGCCTGCAACTTGGCTGCATCTCTTTCATACAGAGATTAACAATTTTGGAGCACAGCTTTAATCCTTCAAGAGTTAGCTGCATAAATGTGTGTGTATGTAGATATAAATATTTAATAATAAATAATAAATATTTAATATGT
>NW_009232844.1:3511-17545 GCF_000690835.1 Fulmarus glacialis
TTAGGGGTTTATAGTGAAGAATATGTGGAATCAGACAATGCAAGGGAAGGTTGCAGTAGGACATTTAAGTCAAATGATAAACCATAACTATTTGAATAAGATTGATCTATTTTTATCTTTATAAATGTGATCTATCTAAAGGCCAGTTACGTGGGAGTTTATGGGGCAACTGCAAAATAGTGGGCTTTATGTTGTAATTATTAACATAGATTGTATTGGTCTCCTCCCTCTTTATAGGTCTTTCCAGACATGCTTCACTAAAATGGAGGGTAAGTAAATACATCTGGATTTGGTACAGAGTAGTAAACTGAAATCAAACAGTCTAAGCTGAACTCCGTTTTCCAGCATCTACTCCATCTACCAATTCAACAGTACATCTTTAATTATGGTAACATGACTTCTAATATGTTAAAGCAGTAGGAAAGGCTATGCTAGATCTGGAGCAATACATAACAAGAAAGTAAAAGAAAAAAAAAAAAGAACAATGCAGGTTCTACTTGGCAGACTCTAAACTCTGAAAGACTCTCCATAGCACAAATTAAAATCCTGGAATGCCTTGAGTGTTTCCTGAGAAGTTAATGGTGTTAAGGCATCTTGAGAAACACCTTTAAATCCAGCTGGTTTTACATGCTTTAGCATGTAATCCCTTTACAGTTGTCATGGAGTATTTGTGCTTTATATGTAAGATTTTTTTGTCATTGATTTACTTAGCCTAATCCTCCAATGTCTTATATGCTATAGAAAGTGAACAGAAAAATTTGTATATTGGTAACTGAAGTCATATACGTTGTAGAGCCGTTAGAGTTGTCTGCAGTGTTTTGAAGAGAAACTCAAGCTAGATTCAAATGAACTAGCTCAGCTACTGGAAGCAGCGTAGCCATGGCAGCAAGCAGTTCAGTGTGAGCTGTAAATTCTGCTGTAAAGGTAAGTAAATATTTGGACAACTTGCTCGCACAGAGTTCTTGTGCTACAACAGTTACACACTTATATGCCGCTCAGGATGACCTCAGCCTGAGAAGACAGCATAGCTGTACCTGTTGGCTGCTCAACGCCTTGCACAACAGGCTTGGAAGTGCTCATGAAATGAAAAAGAAATGAAAAACTGTACCAGTTCTTTATCAGTATCTGTGTAGTAATCTCTTGGTCAAAAATGTGAGACTGTAACAGATGCTTGTTCTTAGTCTTGAGCTGTCAGTACCTTTCCCGTCCCCAGTACTCAACTATCCCACATTATAGAGGAAGTGATAATAATTATAAGAGTACCCAATGAATATTACCAGTTCTTGTATGTATATATTTTCTATAAACAATGTGTTTACGTATTCATCCAATTATTCAGATGATCCCTTTACAAACTTATTTTTGTTTCTGCACTGTTAAACTGAGGAGCCCAAGAAGACTAGTGACTTTGGCCAGTATTGTTTCAGGGTGCACATTGAAGGCCTGATTCCATTCCTCTTGAAAACTGCAATCCTGGATCATTTCACTAAATTGCTTTATAGTGCAGCCCCTATTCAGGGGAATATACATGTGGTAAGACACTATTCAACGTGTTGAAGAGTGTTAATCTCAAGCCTCTAGGACTGATCATTTAATATCCACATGGTTTTGTTTCCTGCCCTGAAACAGCATAAGCAGGCTACCACTTTTGGGGAAAAGAGATATCCCATTAAGGTGCCTTCTGAGGCCTGTTATCTAAACTTACTTTGCACCACTGCTTTTATATTCAGTGTCTGAGGGTGGTTTTTACATGGTGATTGAGGTATTATTAGCAACCGAATGATTGTTAGAAATCACTATAGCTAAGCCAGCTGACTTTACGATTCTGCTGCCCTTAAAATGGATTTCAGTAAGGTTTTTTTTCTAGAATCTAATTTGGTTTAGACATGAATAATTTACAGGTTTCTTTTACGAGACACCATGAAGGATCAATACAGATATAAAACATACCCACTACTGTATATGCCAGCTATTGCAAAATGCCACGCTGTTCTTTTCGCAGAACAAATTGCAAACATATGCACCAATTCAATACAGATTATTTTCTTTAAATCATACAAGCTATCCATTAATTCAGTAGCTAATAGCGATTTTTAGTTCTTTTATCTTTCTTCTAATTACAAAGTCAGATACCAACAAAAAAAAAAGTTGCTTTTCAGTGCTCAACTTAGGGAGCAATAATGGCTATTGGTTTCTCAGGGTTTATTTCTATTTTAAATCTGTGTACATATGCTAATAGTTAGAACCTGTGTTTCCATAATGGGAGTGGGAAGTGTTTGATACATGTTTTGTCATAGTTATGCTTTCATGTACTTATGCACAAAAGAAAATTGGACATCAGGAAATGCAGTTATTTAGATGGCCTATACTTATTTGGCTCTACAGTTACAAAAATGCATAGAAATGCCTTTGTCTGTGAACATCTAAGTTCTGCAAAGTACATAGAACAGTCTTTATACTGTTATAATTAGGCTTTAAAAATTAATATTGATGTGAATTATAATAGATGTCTCTGTCTAGAATGATTTGGATCTGATTTGAAAGTTCTACATTTGAGACGCAAGTTTTGTAACTGATACAATTCACATAAAAAGAATTCAGGAGAATCCAGAATACAGTGATGCCTTAGCATATAACCTGAAAATTTAATTGACATTAATATCTAACTGGAATCTAGTTGGTTAATCTCAAAAAGTGGACAGAAACCAGTGTAAGTGGTTAGTTGCTGTAAACAGCAACATCTTAAGATAGACTACATTTACCACACACCCAGCATTCATGGTTTTTACTGTGAAACCTCAAATTTTTTTTCTATAATATGTATATGCACAGTTTACCACCCACCAATACAAGATAACATCGTAGTCAAGATTTGTCTGTTTCCAAAAATAGCATAAAGTATATATTTTTTAACTTCTTTAAGTTTGGTGGAAATAAATATTTAGAAGTTACGCTTAGTTTATAATCAAAACATAAATTTTGCCAGACTCACAAGTCTGACAAGTTTTACTAGGTCTTGTCTTCAAGTTTCAGAGATGAACCAACACAGGATTTACCCTTGGGGTAAACAGTTTGAATAATGTCAAATATGTGACTATGTGGAGTATAATACAAACTTACCCTTCCCCAGGTCTGGCCATTATTGTTAAAATTTAAATAACAAAGTAATATGCACCTACACTTTCATTTGACCTTGGCTGCTGTCAGTGTTTTAAACCACATTCCTCTACTGCCTCTGCTTCTGAGAGATCCTCTACTGCATTTTAAATTCTGGATTAAAACCAATGTTACCCAGCTGCCCTTATGGGGGGTATTCTTCTGTATAATATTGGAATGACTCAGCACTCCCTGTGCAGGGTCTTAAAACCTAGGCAGCTACTCTTAGGATCTAGTGATGTGTCTAACTTGTACTTTTTTCTTTAAAACTTAAAAATATCCTTCAGAATAATTTGTCAATTTTACCTCTCCCCATTCCCGTTATCTATAGTGGAGGGAAAAATTTAAAAAGCCCAACCTCACTTCTCTTCACTTGGAATAGTTTAGTTTCATTTGCAATGTCAGCAGAGAAGTACATGGCTTTGGAAAGTATTAGTTAACTTCCTTTTCTATGTTAGGGGTTCAGAGACACCAGCAGCTGTAGCAACAGCTGCAGTGATAGCAGGCCACCACTGGCAGTGGCAGCTCTTGTCCCTGTGTTAGATTCTGCATCATTTTGAAATCACTCACTGATCAAGAGCAGTGCACATACCACAGAGCCTCCCATTGGAAACTCCTATTCTAAGGACAGAGCAGAAAGTATGCCTTTTGATGTGCCACACCAAAATAAAGAATGCTACTTTTTTTTTCTCCTAAAAAAACTATAAATATTTTTAAATACTAGATACTATAAAACTAGAAAAGTCTTCAATTTACACTGCCATAGTCTGGTAGACCTTCAAGAAGTTCCTTACATTTCACTTAAGCTATGATAAAATGTATTAAATATCTCTACTGCTGCAGTGTGCTAAACCACCTTCTACTAGGATAGTTAAATATGATGCACATAAGCTTGTTGAGTATTGTTTCTTGAATATCAGGGATAAACAATTTCCTACATTTTCTAATTGCAGTGGTACATGAAAGAAATATAGCAAAATGTTTTAATCATTATTAGGCAAATGGACAATTCTTGCACAGACTACTAATACGTCTTTTAGTTGTCTTGAAGTTGGATTCTGCTGTGTCTGTTCTGTTGTGGTATTTTAATCTTTTTGTAGTCAATTTCCTTTCCATGCTTGTCCTTATTTATAATTATTGCCTCATTTTGTTCTAACATACTATGCTTTCTGTTTCTATATCAATATATGCAGATTTGCATGTCAGGAACCCCCCTTTTTAGGCACTGTGACACAACATGTCTCTAATACTTAGCTAACTTCCACATATGTCAAAATGCAGTGCTAGTGGTAGCTCAGCTTCAGAAGTGGGCTATAGCATCCTAAACCATAATGGTTGTACATTTGTGGCAGTGTTGCTGTCAGCACAAAAGCACCTGATCACTATTTGTGAGGTAGACAGAAGAGGTCAACATGTCATTTGCCATACACTGGCCAAAAGCAATGGGTGGAAGGAGGGTTCCCACACTCTGGGACAAATTGGAGTTGATTCAGCCACACATGCTCTTGCATTAAAGACTGAAGAAGTTGATAATTAAAAAAAAAAAAAGGGGGAAACAGACATCAGCACTAGTAATGTTGCTTGTTCTCTGCAAATGTGAATCTTCTTTCTGTGAACTTAGCTTGGATAGCACAAGAAGTATTCTCAATTTATTCAAGAAAGCAGCTTCTTTCTTGCCTCATTTTTACCCATTGTCGACAATCACTCTCACACAAAGAGAACACAACATGAATATAATGTTCTTCTTACACCCTACTCTTTTTCTTAACAGTTTAATCCAGTTTAAAAGTGTTTTTTAACTTGGATCATTTCACTGAGTTAATTTAAAGTACAGACACAAATAGGTTTTTTTTCTCATAGAAAAGAAAGCATTAAATTGTAGCACTTAGGTAGGAATGAGTACCAGGGGAGGAGGGGTTTGGGGGTGGCAGGTAGCAAGAACCTCTTTAATTGGCTTTGCCATTCAGGGAAACTGTAATGTCAAATTTAGTTGATGGTATAAAATACTAGTTCTTCAGAATAAAAGCATTTTTACCCTTACCTTGCATCCAGTTTTAGAGATGAAAATGTCTTCAGCAATTGACAAAACTTGAGAAAACTTGACAAAGCCCAGCAAACTTCCTTATTGGTCACATATATAAGGTAATAATTACTGTTAAAACTGAACAATTTAAAAAGTTAAATCACCTTTATATTATCTGTTATCTGCACTTGATGTGTTATGCAAAGTATACACAAAGTGCACAGAGTTAGCTGTGCTTTCCATTTCTTTTTTTCCATGCATTCAAATTTTCTCCTGGTGTTTGGTGTATGCTCACTTCAGGAAAACTTAGAATCCAAACAAATATTTTCAATTTTAATAAGAAAGCATATCAGTTATTAAATGTAAAAATTGTCTATCATCAGAGCTCTTTTCTCAGCTTTAACTACCTGACAATATTTTTATATCATCTAACACAAATAAATTTATGATCAAAAGTGATTAATGTTTTGATCAGACAGTTACTAGAGATTTGACATTGGTTAATGTGGTCTGAGGGGTTACTGCTTACTCAAAAAACATGCATTCCTGGCTTGCTGCAATGTTTAGTAAAATGTGTTTGCATAAAATACTATGGAAGGTGTTGTAAAATAATTTTTCCTTCACACTGTAATTGTCTGGTGATGATTATAAATGGGGATTGTTAGAAACAGAAGAGGGAAATGCCAAATAGATAGAAGGAGAAAAATGTCCCAGTGAAGAGGTTAAGCACTGGAATTTCTTGACCAAAACCCTATGGAATCTATAGGTCCTAAGCAACCTCATAGAGCCTTACATTTAGCCCTGCTTTGCTAAAGGGTTAGACTGCCTGACCTCCAGAGGTGCCTTCTAACCTAACCTCTGCTATGATTTACAATCAACTCTCTGTGCCCTCCATTACCTTATGTTTCAATCACAGGAAGAGATGGAAAAACTGTAGGCCAGACAATTTATAATAGAAAATGGATACTCAGTATAAATTTATGTTTTTGTTTCCACTTGTACTATTTTAGAACTTAGTTTCCAGACTGACTTGTTTGAAATGTATTTTTTAATGTGTTTATAGGCTGAGCTGCTCTGTATTAACTCTAAAAAAGGCATTTATCATGGAAAGCTTGACCCAGAGTTAATTTTAGAGGTGCTAGCAAATGCTGCTGTTACAAAGCCTCTTTTCCTGTTTATGGTAAGAACAGATCTCTTTTCCTCATACTTATTATCCTGCCAAAACCAGAGGTCATTAGCAAGGTGAATCTCTGTTTTTTCAGTGCTTCTGTCAATATAATTTTAGGAAATACACACAACTGCTTTACAATACAAGTTTTCAGATGGAAACCTATGAAATTTTCGAATAATTAAATAAACAGTATTTTAGTCCACATTTTTCCCATTACTGTTATTGATGTTATTTGTATGTGGTATGAGGGATGTCAGGATTTTTTTTTTTCTCCAGAAACTCTATGGGATATATTGTTAAAACATAAAGAGGTCCCTGCAGTTTCTCTTACACAGTTAATTTCTATAGATTAAGAAGGGGTTTTCTAAAAGCTGAAATGGTTGCAACTAATACAAGTGTACATTCATTAGGGCTTAGGATGCTATGGCCCATATCTTAGCTGAGCTAACATTAGCAGTACTTAAACAATACAAGCAATATACCTGTATAAAAAAAAAAAAGGCAACCTATTTATTAAAGAATCATGCAAAACCCGGGGAAGTCAATAAATATATAATACAGACAAACTTAACTTTTCACCCATACTCGGTGATACAAGTGCAGACATACAGTCAGTTTTCCAGGTTTTCACTTTTAGGTGAGGATCTCAAAAGTATTTAAAAAAATGGACAGATAAATGGGGAGAAAACTTAGGGTTTTTTTCCTGAAAAATATATGTATAAACTTATTTGAGGGTTTCAAAATACAGTCCCAACCCATCAAAATCTTTGATTGGGGAGGCTGGTCACATGTCCCTTGTAACTGGGCTGTCAAAAAACAGTGGACACTCATATAATTAGAAGCAACTTGCCCAACATCACAATGCAGAGCTGGAAATAGAATTCCAGTCTTCTATTTAAAAATCCTAAGATAAACACTAGATTTACAGTGTTCCCTATCCTCTATATAGTTTGGGATATTTTTTTTTGGCAGGCTAACAAAGTTTAGCATAACACTGTGGGCTTATGTGGCCTTCTTTCCCTCTGTAGCATTCTTGGAACAATGTTATAATATGGTCACATTAAAAGGATTTTTCCAGCACTTTCTGATTCTGAAGTTCCTTCTCATATTTTGTGTACCAGAAGCCTGATCTGTCTCGCATCTGTGCAAGCACGCATACAGCCACTCCCCCTGTTACTAATATGTTTGAATTCTGGGTTATTTCAAATTTCTGAGATTTATTTATTCTAGACACATCTGGATTACCCACAGATAAAAAATGGTGTGATGTTGGCTTACAGTATATAGATCAGTGAGCTGAAGTCAGGAATCCTCATCCTCTTTCTGATGTGCAGCTGAACCTTGGAGAAGCCACTACTGTACAATCTTTATTTTTATCTGATAACTGGGAAAATCGTACATACCTTCCTTTCTAAAAAAGCCTGGAGGCATATGGATAAAAATACTGAATTAAAAAAGTTATTATTACTAATAATAAATGCTTAGAAAAATGAACTGAATATCCATTACATATTAATCTTTCAAGGAGGACTGAAAACATTAAAATTATGTAAAACTTACAGTAACACTTAAAGAAAACACCCTTACAGTATGCAAAAAATAACCATATCTTTATTTTCTTACTGACTTAAGTGTTGAAGTTACTATTCTTCAGTGAAGACTTAACTTTTTGTCACCTTGAGAATCATATAAAAAAAAGAAGGGAAGTCATACAAACCTTGAATGAAAGTGAGAATATACAGAAAGCATTGCAGCCACTGGAAAATTTGCAGAGCACAGGGAAGGAGTAGCAGAGGAGGATGATGAAAATAATAATGAACAGGGAAAGTTACAGTAAATTTAGGCAGAAGATAAGCAGTCATAGTGTATATGCCTCAAGACTTTGAGTTTGGTAATTCATGACTGGCTTGGATTCTACCATCAGTAAGAATCAAGGTTTTTTACAACTGAATAGTCACTGTGAAAATGAAATATTTGTAACTATACCTATTCTTGACAAATATATTATTCTCATACTACAGCTTCTCTTCTTGATAAAGAAAATTTAAGTAGCAATTTCAACCTTACAGAACAGAAATTGTTGTTGTTCTCAACCTTTTTCACATGTTATCTCAAATTACAGAAAAAGGGATATAGGGCTTTCTTTCATTTTATTTTGGAAACTCCCTCCTAGATCAATAAAAAGAAAGAGCTGCTGATTATGACCCATCACCTGCTTGGGTGCTAAGGACTGAAATAAAATGTGATTCTGGATTTCTCTTAAAAACGTGAAGTCCACAAAAATATTTCTGAATATTTTATCATATAGAAATCTAGTGGAATTTCTAGGATTTTATCGGTGACCTGCAGAACTTCATGGATTTACGTTAATACCAAAACTTTTAATCCAGTACCTCCCTAAACACTTTAGATATTTAGTAGATGGTCAGTTAGAGCAGAGAATAAATTCGTCCGAAGAGAAGCCTTAGTGAGGACCTAGCACCAGCCTTCTGTTGCTTAAGAGAAAGTTACCAACTAAGAGTCCTATGCCAGGCTCTCTACAGAGGGGCAGGAAAACAGAATGAGAGACAGCAATCAGAAATTGAGAAAGGGAGTTCCAGCTAGATATAAAGAAAACATATTTCAGTATGATGATATTTAAGCATTGAAGCAGAAAGATTGTGAGGTCTCAGAGGTTTTCAAGACCCAACTGGGCAAAGTCCTGGGCTGAATTCAGTGTTGACCCAGGTTCGAGGAGCTAAGTAGAACAAATGTAGGTAAACTGCAGTCCACTTTGCTCCCAGTAACTGAAGTGAAAACCAATGAACATGCTACAATTTTCCTTTAAGCCTCTTTGGGCAGTCACAGTGAGCAGTATTTGCATGCATCCCATTTATGCCCTAGTCCGCTTGGTATTTTTGAAAAGATAGTGGCATAAAAACTTCACCATGCGAGAAAGTCATTTCCACGAATCCATTATAAGGACTAAAACGTAATTCTACTAGTGACCTTTAAGTATTGCAATTGTTTAAGAGAAATATACAGGAAGCAAAAATTATCCCAGGAGTTGATTTCTGCATAAAAGGACTGCATGATCATAAACCTGTTAGCATCAGCATGTGGACTGCAGTGATGTATAGGAAAAGAGTGGAATGGAAGTGATTAACACTGGCCACTGGTGGGTTCCAGTTCTTCTTCTGTTCTCCGGATGCCCAGTGTAAGCTAGATCATGACCTCTTAGCCAAGAGGTCTCTTGTTCAAAGGCAGTTAATCCCCAAAGGATTCCAGAGATGTAAGGACTATAAAACACTTGCATTCCACCTTACTTCCCAGATTCTATATTTTGGATATTTTTTGCTGTAGGAGGTATCCTGGTGCCTACTCTTTTTCCCTCTTTCTGTCTGTAACAGGAGTCAGAAGCAAAAACAAAGATGTGTACTAGGGGCTGTCTCTACTTTGTCCTTCTCCTTGTCTCCATATGGCAGCAAAATAACAATTCCTCACGATGTAAAGAAAGGCATTTTGAATTAAGTAACAATAGGTTTTAAAAAGAGATTTAAAAAAATCTCAGTATCTCTAAATTCAATGTTTAACTAACTTACGTAACCACTGCAGCATGAAGTCTTCAGGAATCATTATGTAGACTCCATTTACGGCTCTTGGGTGATGTGAAAATACTTTTCCACTGTATTGTGGATTTTGCCATCCCCAGCCTGCATCCATCCCAGGCCCCGGCAGAAAGGCATAGAAGGAGAGGTCCTAATTAACTATCTCCCAGTTGCCACAATATCCAGTTTAGGCACGACTGCCTACTATGGCATAGTTCTCTGTTGCTGCAATATTTTTCTGTTATTCTCATTAGCCTTTTCCTCCACATTTTTGTGAAGAAATTAATAAAGTTATAAAATAACGTTTAGAAAATACAAGTATCAAGCAGAGTAGGAATAAGAGATTTGAGTGAAAGTGCATAGTGGATATTTACAGTGGGGTTTTTTTGCCTTAGAAAAGACCACAGGTACTGCAGGTTTTCCAGATGGACTAGAAAAATGCTTGCCTGAAGTTATTTCTATGAGGTGATCGACAAAGGCTGCTTTTGGTTCAGCGAAACATGTTAAAAAGCTTCTTCTTTTCATTAATTACATTTGATCAGTAACTCATTAAGGATATTATTGTCAGGGCTGTGGATGCCAACGATTTCTCATAGCAGTTATATGATCAGCAGCGTTTCCACAAGTCACTCAGTTATTCCTGAGTCAGAAAGGAGCACTATCTCCAGTCAGAGCATAATATGCTTTGCCTTTCTTTATACTCGGGAATGAAGCTAAGGATCCCCATACTTCTGGTTCCAGTATAGTTCCTTCTTCAAAGCCTATCACCCTGTAGATCTTTCATACTTTCATACTTTTTATGCCTATCCCTGAACTGGCACAATGCCAATTCAGCTCAGTGCATAATTAATCAGTATTGATTATATTCACAGTAGAAACAAGATTCCCATCGGCTTCAGACTGCAGAATACTCTTCCATTACCATCTTACTTTCTATTGCCTTTCCTAGTGTGTGCAATCTTGGAGACATCTATATTTACAACTCCTTGTGATTTATTTATAAGAGCAGAACAAGAATCTCCACTCTTAACAATGAAGACATCTCAAAGGTCTGCCTACATATAAACTTGTAGTACCTAAAGTCAAGATTATGCTAATGGTGTTTTCCATTGAGACATTTCATGGAAAACTGTCAGCCTCCTCATCTCTTCTGAGATCTGCCTCTCTTCTCAAGCTAGAGACTTCAGAAGACTCTTCATTTTTTTTCTCACCAGATTATAGGAAGAACCCTTCTCCCTGTATTACGACTCATCCTTTCTGCATCCTCCTCCAAATCAGTTAAAAAATATGAATCAAAGGAAAAGACACTTTAGAACACGTTTTTATGACAGTAAATGTACATTTGGCAGGACATAATACTACCCGAATCCCTTTACTTTGGCTTCAAGCCATCAGAAGCTATCTAGTCACATCTGTGTGATGATACATACAAACTGGCATGAAGACTCATCAGGAAGTGCTTTTCAGTCTAAAAAATCATCCATTAATCAACATTTTCTCAACTGGGGCCTTTGCACCAAATCTCTTGGCCATGACTTTCCATAAGTAGAACCAGGGCATTTTGCTCCCATGTAAGAATAAGCCTAAAATTACTTCTGCATACATTTCAGATACAGTGGAACAAAGGTCTACATGCATCTTTTCACCAAACTCATTTATCTTTTGAGTCCTCTGAAAAAGAAAACATGTTAAAGCCCTGCTAATACACAGAATATCAAAAGAGGCATGTCATATTTGAAATTCAGAACTGATATATGAGTCAGCTCTGTCTTTTGCTTCTTCATATCTCTGAGGTTCATGACTCATTCACTTACTTGAAAGGTACCATCAGAATGTCTTTAGCTGTTAGTTCACAGTCAGACTTTATTCTACAGTCTTGCACAAAGTAATAGGAAGATTTCATTTGAGACTATTTTGTATACCTTCCCATATTTTTCCTCAAACCTTTTTAAACTCTTGGAGAAATAGGCATGGGATTGTATTAAGATCTTACATATTTGAGGAGCATCACACTCTACACAAAAAAACAACGCACCAAAAGGAGCAGTCTTTTGGTGTTCAGTGCATAACTTCATTAAGCCCTACTTGTTGGTTGCTGGTGCTTTTAATTAAAAGGAGAAAAAGCATCTCGTGTTATGCTAGCCAGAAAGAAAACAAAAAGCAAGTACTTTGGAAGGATAAGATAAGCAGCTAGAATAGAAGGATCCTTTACTCCTTTCTGTCCTTTTCCCAGCTTTTATTGGTATTGTCATTGTGCCTCTTCTGAAGCTTCTTGCATTGCCTGCTACCAGAACCAGTACAGCAGATTATACAGGAGGTTACCCGAGCATGATAGCTCTCTCCGTATGTTTCACACTGAATTTACATTCAGATGATAACAGCAGTCACTTTTTTTTTTTAAGTAGGCCACCTGTCCCTCATGCAATTGTGTCAGCTGCTTAGGTTCAAAAATAATTTTTGCTAAAAAAAAGTCTTCATACTAATAGAATCCTAAAATGTAAGATAATGACATAAAAATTATATTGCTCATAAACTTCAATGGGGAGGGGTAAATCTTAGCAGTTTGGGATTGCTCATTCACATTCCAGTCTTACTTCCTTTTCCCTCTAATTTTTTTTCCTTTGCCAGCTGAATAAGGTAAAATTCTCCTTCATAGAAAAAGCACACACACAGAGACACAAAGAGATCATCTAGCATCCTGTTCAGCTACCGTTAGCTTGTATTAAAATTTAGGGGCTTTTTGTTTTGCATTACCAGGGAAAAGCCCTATAAACTTTTTGTTGAAGAGGATGGTTGCTAGCAGTCAAAGCTTTAGCACAACTGTTCTGCTTCAGATGGGCCTGATGCAAAAAATCCTAAGGCTGAGAAATGAAAAGGAAGCTACATAGGAAAGATGGGATCAGAGAAGTTAGAGAGGAAAACTATTCAGGAACATGAAGAGAAGGTAAGGTAGATAAGGCTGAGTAGCAAAGAAAATGAGCTAATTCAGCTGTCAGTTGACTTTGTGATAATTGTTACAGCTAAGCAGTCTTCTCTTAATTCTCATGCATTTAATGTCATATCCAGAAATTCTTATGATGTTACAGAAAAGACTTAATAAGCTTTTTCAGCTGCCTGGCATCATTCGTCTGATCTACTAGTTGTTTCCAAAAATCTTACCTCTTTTCCTAAAGAGGTTGAGAATATTTCCCATATTTCTGCTTGATGCAGTTTCCTAGAATCACCTTGATTTTCAAACTTGCAGATAGATAAACTAGAATTTATTTTTATCGTTCCCTGATCTCCCATTTCCCCCCTACACCCTCTGTCAAGTAAGGACCTGCACTCTTACCATTTCTTCCAAAGCCTTGTTTCATACAAGTAAAGCATTTCTTCAAATGCTGCTGTTGTGTATAGAAAGAGCTCTGAAGCTGGAGTCAGTGATTTTGGATGTGTATATTTTTAGATAGAAAATCAATTTTTGGCTTCAGTCATAAGGGAAACTGGTTTAAAAAAACTGATCCAGTTCTCTTATTTCACAGCTTCTAGAGCATGTTTGAGTTCAGATAGTTTGAATACTAAAAGCATTACCAAAACCAAACAAGCAAACAGCTGTCGTCCCCCAAACCCCATGCTGCAGTGGTATCCAAAGGAAAAAATAGGATAACTTTGCGATACAGCTTTTTCTGCTTATGTAAGTGAAATATTGAGGAGAAAGTGCAAAGTTTGTTTTCAGTTATTGATTTGTTAAAAAAAAAAAATATCACTGTAGTCTAAATCAGTTTTTCTGTTCCTCGTGAGCTTTAGCAGGGAGTATAAACTCCACAAAGCTTCAGCATTTTTTCCTGAAATTATCCAAGGATGTTCTCAATAACATGTAAGCCTTTGGAAAAATAGTTTGGAAAACTTAGTATCTCTGCTCAGCTTTCGGTTATGAAAACAGCTAATAAAGCATTTTTGAGGAATGTAAACTGTATAAAGTACTAAGGTCAAACAAACGGGAAACACTAATCACAGGTTTTGTAAGCCTCGGAAATTAAAAGAGAGTAGCTGGAGGCAGCCCCTACCCTTCAGAGGTGCTTCAAGCAGTCCCCAGCCAGACCAGCTGTTCCTGACGA
>NW_009232845.1:0-1935 GCF_000690835.1 Fulmarus glacialis
AGAGGATCCAGCCTGAGCTGCCGTGGGACCATTCCAGCTCAGAGAAGGGCCCCTTATAGAGGTGAAGAAACAGGGACATTTAAAACCAGGCTGGTGACAGCTTTCAGAAATACTCTGGCAGGAATATGTGCTGGTCCCCAAGCTGATTCGCTTCCCTCCAGAGATGCTCCAGCATGGGTGAAAGCAAACTAAAGACAAGTTGTAAATGGCTTTTACTTCTCCAGCTGAGACACAACCCCCCTGTGCCCTCACCCACACCCTGCCCTTCCCCTACAAACACTGGGATGCCACACCAGATATTAAATCCATAGCCAGCCTCTCATGAAAACGCATCAGAGAGAAACAGGGGCCGCTGCAAACCATGCAGCCCTGCAGACCAAAGGTCTTTGTGTGAGAAGAAGCCGGTTCCCCGCTGCTTCCTCTGCCCTGCTGCCTGTGACCCACCGCGTCCTCCGGGCCCAGAGCCGGCCCAGGCAGGAAACAGGTGGGATAAATATTTGTGCAAACCGGAGCGAAATTTCCCTTGAAGGCCGTGCAATGTGTTTCCCTTGCGGTGGTTATGAATGGGAAGGTAACGGCCGGCGCAGCGGCAGGTGCTGCCAGAGTGGTGTGGGACCGGTGCTGACCTTCCCAGGGAAAGTGAGCGCGTTACTCTTACTTCACCGAGAAAGCAGGCTCAGAAAGCTGGTGGGGGCTGCAGGAAAAGCAATCCTGGAAAAATCTAGGCATTTAATTGCTGAGGCCCATGGGAGCCCTGCAGGGAGGGCCTCCCTGCAACACACCCCACCCCAGGAGAGCCGGGGGGCTGCGGGACCAGCACATCATACCCCGTGCTGCTGGGATGGAGCAAAAGCTGTTACAGTCCCAGCACGAAGTTTCTAAAAAGCTGTGCCTCCCCTTTGCAAGGCTGGTTGAGAAAAAGCACTGAAGGCTGCATCCCCCTGCAGCACTGCAGGCACAGCCGGTGCCCACCGCACAGCGTGGCAGCACACCGGGGCCGGTCAGCAGCGGGCTGCGCACACGGAAGCCGGGCCAGATGTTACCTATTTCCTACCATGGGCTGTTTACCTGTGGATGTACCCCTGCCTGCTGGGAGGGGGCCGGGTGTGAGAGCACGAGGGGCTGCGTGTGTCTGGTGTCCTCTGAGAACAAGGAGACACTGGACAGGATGCACTGGTGGGGTTGGGGCCCCAGAAGCTCTTGCTCTCCCCTTGGAGAATGGTGGTCAGGATTTGACCCTCTGAGCCTACCAGCATCAATGTAAGGAAGGAGGGGAATAAGGGGAATATGCACTGGGGCAATGCTGCTCCTTCTCCCCAAGAATATATCACAGTGGGAGCCTGCAGCTGTGGCATCCATTTCTGGTAGGGCATGGGTAGATTCAGAGGGCTATCTTCAACTAGAATTAAAATTGAACAAGCTTGAGATCCCAAACAGCTTCATCTGGCTCATTTCACAGCCGGGCGGTGGGAAAGGAGTGGGAATTTTCTATCTAAATAAGGGGGCGAGGGGAGCCCAGGCAGCACAGGATACAGGCGTCTCTGAGCTAACACGCACTCATTACAACCCCGACATCTGCTCTCTGACCTCTTGAGCTCTGATTGCTGACAAACCTGCTGCGGCTGCCTTCCCCCTCTTGGATTTCCTCCTCCTCCTCCTCCCTGCAGCAACCACGAGCTCCCCGGCCGAGGGGCAGGTGGGAGCCGTGGGTGCCCGTTTCCCCCCGCCAGCGCTCCGCTAACCGAAACCTGCGCTTTGAGGGCAAAAAAAGGGTGGGGACAGACTCTGCAAACCAACAAGGGTTTCACAATAGTTTGCTTAAGGGCTTGTGACTTACAGGCTCATGCTCAGGTGCTCCAGGCAGGCAGGGAGCAGCCCTGTCCCAGCTGCCCACAGGAGCCCGGCTCACGCTGCCCCGGGGCGGGCCGGGGCCCC
>NW_009232845.1:2030-2243 GCF_000690835.1 Fulmarus glacialis
CATCCTTCCCCCTCCTCTAGCTCTCCCCCTTTTTTCCTCCCTCTCCTTCCCCTCTTCCCCCAAAAGCTCTTTGTCTCGGGCTCTGCGGAGGAAGCAGACCTTCTGAAAATAAACTCCTTCTGCTTTGATCTGGTTTATGGGCACGCACTGTTTATAGCTCCGTGCGTACGACTTGACACCTTCCCACCTGCGGCCCCAGCAACTGCTTCTTAT
>NW_009232845.1:2419-4465 GCF_000690835.1 Fulmarus glacialis
TATCTAGACTAGCGATGATGGGAGGGTCCTCAGAGGCCGGATCCATCCCTTCCCCGCAGGAATTAGCTCATTTTGACCTGTGCTTTCAGCACAGCCCAGGACAGTGTTGGGTTCCCGTGCCTTCCTTCTGACCTGGCGGATATACGCATTCAGGAAGGGGGGGCAGGAAAGGCCTGGAAAGCCCCAAATTTGCTTTATTTTGACCTGCTGAAGTGCATATTGAAGCAGGTGTCACCCACCTGGTCTGGGGACTGGAGCTCATGCAGGCACCACAGCCTGGCTGGGGTCAGCACCGGAGCACCCAGCTTCCCGATGGGGCCATCACTGGGTGAAGGGGTGCTGGGCGGGGGGACAAGCTCTGCACCAGGGTACAGGCTTTGCTTCAGCTCACCGTAAATCTGAAATTTTGGAAAGGAGTTTTGCCATGCAGTGTCGGTCCTGCTGTTGCACTGTGGCACGGTGGTGACACCGGGAACAGCCGGGTCAGCCCTGTCCCTGGGTACTGCACGCCACATCTCCACGCTGCAGAGGACCTGCCAAGCAGCTCCTCTTCTTCAGTGCTTTTCCAGTGCCGGAGGGAGGGCAGGTACGCGCTGCTTTCTCTGGAGCCTGTTTCATGGAGCTTTCTGCTGTACAACAGCATCCTGGAAAGGGCCCGAGATGTTGCAATAAAATGAGTCTGTTAATAAACAACGTCAAGTCTGGGCTGTGCTTACGCTCATCTTTCATCCAGGCTTGCCTTCAAAACATCCGCCAACAGGGCATCTCTGCTGGTAACACATGAGTCAGCAGCACATACCCAACAGCAGATCCAGGCAAGTCCCCGGCGAGGCTTGGCCCCGCGCCGCTCGGCTGGGCTGGCTCACCTGCACCGGCAGGGACCGGCATACCAGGGGGTTTGCACCGGCACTGCCTGAACATGCTGGCTGCCCCATGGGACCCCAACACCCCCCTGCCTCCCACCCCCAATTCCTCCCCTGCCCCCAGGGCTGCAGAGGTGGTCCCAAGGGCCACATTTCGGCCCTGACCCCGCATGAGTCTGATGCGCCGGTCCCTGTCCCCCCACCGCTGCATCCCATGGTCTCCGGCTGCGTGGCCTCAGCCCAGCACCTCCAGAGCAGAACAGGTGACAGCAAGCACTCACCATGTGCCCAGGTCAGCTGACAACACAGAAGAACACTCGAGGTTTTGGAAATTTCGCCTCTGAAAGGTGGGTGGTGGGAAAATGAAATTTCAAGGCTCATTCCCAACAGAAATTCTTGAATTAGATCAGCTTCAGTCAGTTCTTCCGTCCTCCTTCAGACACTTCTGAAATATTTCATTTTCACTTTGAACATACAGAATGTTATTAAGTGCATTTAATTAGCTTATATTTCATGGGGGGAAAAAAAAATCATTTGGGATTGGAAAAAATGAGATTTGACAGAGCTGCAACAGTGGGGTCATATTTTCAAGTAGAGAAGTTAATCAAAATCAACCCTTTTCCACTATATTGATTGCAGCTCATTGATAGTTTCCAGTTAACAGCATTTCTTTAAAACATTCTCAACTGGCTCGGGTAGCAGCGCTTACTTCATACCTTTCACCACACAAAAGGAGACGCTCGGTAACACTCAAGACTCCCATTTAAAGCCGATACACCGGCATAACGGGGGGGGACTCCCTGCCACGAGATACTTCTGAGGTCAAGCACTGCAGAGCAGCGTTGGGGAGCAAGCTCAGCCCCACCACCTGCAGTCGGAGGCAGGGACCCCCTCAGGGCACACTGGGCTCAGGCGAAGGGGCTCAAAGTCACAACCCTGGGCTGGCGTGCCTGGGGGGAGCAGGGAGCCCTGCCCGCGGGGCACGGGCTCTGCAGGAGCACCTGCTCCAAGGTCTCGGGACAGGGTTACCTAATCTCCGGGCAGGCTAATGCAAGCGACATCTTGCACAAGTGGTTGTTATCGGCATATTTTGGGGCTTAGTGGTGGCGCGCAGTGAGGGACGGGGATTGCTCTTGGCTGTCGAGCGCTCCGGGCTGCAGCCAGGCGCCGAGGCTGGGGGGGG
>NW_009232845.1:4586-6424 GCF_000690835.1 Fulmarus glacialis
CACAATTGTGCTACAAGCCAACAGCTCCAGTGTACGGAGACGCATGGAAAACAGCCCAGAAATCCCGAGGCTTGGCCTGGTGTGGCGAATGACTCGCCCTTGGCATTCTCTCTCCATTGCCGCCTTCCTAGCAGCCTGCAAGGGGAGGGGATCCTGCTGCCGTGCAAATCATGGCCCCCTCCAGCATGACAGGAGCTGCACCTGGAGCTGCCGGCTGGACATGGGAAACGCTGGGTAAAACACCCAGGGGAAGGTCTAATCCTGCCACGCACCAAGTCTCACACGGGCTCTGCACCGTGCATTTCTCACCCTTTGCTTTCTGCCCCACCCGGCTGCAATCCAAGCCCCAGGTGAGGGTCTGCGGCCGGCTGGGCTGAGCGGGGGTCCCTGCCACCTCCCCGGGGAGTGTGTTAACCACAACATCCCTGTCACAGGGAAACCCCGCCGTCCTTTTGGGCAGACATTTGCCGAGGCAGCATTGCTTACACAGGGACTAGTCATGCTTCATGTACTAAATATTTGGGGGGAACCCTCAGGGAGCAGCTGCACTGGTGCCATGTGCACCCGGAGGACAAGTTCTGGCCTGACCAAGGGGCTGCGAAGCGGCTGGTGTGCTTCCCCTCGCTCTGCTATTAATTTTATCAGGATAAATTGCAATCGTTTGCTGCAGTTGCAGGATAATGCTGTGGGAAGGCCCTCGTGCTCTGCCACGGCACGTGCACCCACAGCCTCACAGCACCCACAGGAGAGCTGGGCACCCATGACAAAGTACAGCCCCCCCGTGATCTCACCTGGCTCTCTTGGGAGGGGTTGAAGAGCAGTCCCATTTGCAGGAAAGACAGACACTAAAATGAGGGCAAACCTGAGGCTATTTTCGAGGCAGGAGGAGCTGCCCCGACTGTCAGAGCAGGGGAGCCCCCCACCTGCCCCAGGCACCGAGCCAGCCCAGCTCCCCAAACACAGTCACCATATTGGGGAAATAAGGCAGGGCATTACCTATGAACCCCGAACAACTACAACACCAGAGGAAAGTGAGGCAGCTCTTGTTACAGAGCCTCCTGAGGACACACCATCACAGATAACGGAGGAGTACCGATATCCAGGAGTTTTAGGGCAGCTCCCAGGCTCTGGAGCACACAGAGCAGGATTGAGCAGCATGCCCACCTCCCGCAGGGTGTGCAGCAAGGAGAAACCAGCCATGTGTCCCCGTCAGCCACAGTTCAGTGCAGAGGCACCTGTCCCTTCTCCTCCCCAGCCCCATATTCAGGCAGCAAGGGCCAGAGGAGCATTTTGGTGGCCGCACACCCCCAGCAGCGTGCATGGGGAGAGCAGGGCCTTGGCCATGCCCCCTGGAGCCTCCATCCCCGCCATGCTGCCGGTATCAGGGTCTTCATGGCCAGGAGCAGCGATGCCCAGCCGCGAGCTAGCCACATGCTATCAATCACTGTTGAGCCACGCGGTGCCTCCCACCCTGAGAGCTTCTTGAAAGAAACTCCTAATTTTCAACACCTACTTAAGGCTCTTCAGGCTGCGTCGCTGCCGGCAGACGTGAGCTCATGCTGACGCTCACGGGCATGTGCTGCCCTGCTCCAAGGCTTACGCCCACAGCAAAACATCTCCTCCAGCTCCCCACCGCACAAGCAGGCACCAGGCGAGCACCACCTGAAAAGCAAAAGGTGGGGTCACAGGCAACCCCCCCACTGCCAGCGTGGGCAGCCTCATGGATTTAAATAGGAAAGCCTTAAAAGGACCTGGCTCCTCCTTTGCGCTCACTCGAGTGTATCTTCATAGTTCACTTGAAGATGCAGGTATTAGTGGATGTCCCCTAACCGGGGGGG
>NW_009232845.1:6485-7868 GCF_000690835.1 Fulmarus glacialis
CTGCGTTTGCATCCCCTGCTGACACAGGCCCTGCAACATCACCGAGTTCATGACTCACCAGCACAGGGGTTAGGAGGGGGTTTCATGCTGCATCACCCCATGGGGTGCCCATCCCACAGAGATGGAGCGCGGTCCTTGGAATAGTGGTCCTTGGAATAGGGCTCCTGCCTGCCCCGCGTCTTGGGGTAGCCGAGCCCTTCTCTCCCCAGGTGATGCCTGAGAGGGGCAGAGCCAGCAGCAGGTCCTATTTCAGTGGGAAGCTAAAAGGCAGATGGCTTTCAGCTGCTCCTGTGCCGGGGTGTGAGCAATCAAGTCCTGAGGCTCCTGCTAAAGGGTGTCTGTGCTTAAACACGCCCCCCACGCAGGCACCGGCAGCTACCGGCAGCACAGCACCCCGGGTGCGTGTGCCATCGAGGGGGGCTCCTCCAGGCACACAGAAATCGGGTGGGTGGCACCCACGGGGAGGCTGTCCCTGTCCCTGGCACTCAGCCCTGTGCATAGGCTGGACCTGGGCATAAGGCAGGAGAAGCCCAGCCCTGCTCCCCTGCAGGCACCCGCCACGGCCCGGCGGTCCCTTCCCTGGCACCCTGGGCAGGATGAGTGCGGCCAGGAGGAGGGGAGGGGGCCTTTTGTTTGGTTTCTCACCAGTCCTTGGCTAGCACAAATGTTTTCTTCTGGCTAACCACAGCCCTGGCCGCATGTGAAGGTCCCAGGCCCCGGGGGAGGAAGGCCTTCGGTGATTTCTTCTTGCTTCATGCAAGCCAGGCTCCTGTGAACACCACATGAAAGAGCTGGGAGGGAGAGAGGACACAGGAAAGGTCCCAAGAACAAAAATCTTTGCCCCCTGGAAATGGGTTGTGTTGCCAAGCCAAAATAATGCTGCCCAGCCAGAGATGCCAGGTTGTCCTACACCACCCGGGCAAGAGATGCCCTGTGTGCAGGGCTGCTGAGCAGCCTCGGTGCACGGGTTTCCCAGACATTTATGGTGTGTGAAACAGAAGAGGTGTCTGATACCGAACACATGTCTGGGGTGAGGTCCCTCATGGGGTGCACCCTCCGGACTCACTGCATGCCCCAGAGGAAAGGCAGGAGCTGGGGGGCCTGCTCAGCATCGCGGGACAGACGGAGGCTAGGTGGGGATAAAGGGGTTAAAAATCCAGGAAAAAGCTGCAAATGGATTTCACAGATGGCCTTTTAGCCACAACTGCAAACCTCCACAGGTTGCACGCTCAGGTTGTGCGGGTCCCTGGACACCAGTGCTACCCTGCGGGCACTGGGGTGAAGAGGGCTGGCCGGTTCTTGGGGACCCCCATCTCCTCCGGCACCCCCAGGGGACGGCACGGGGCAGAGGCTGGGACGCAGCAGCGTGGCCTTGGTTTCAGC
>NW_009232845.1:8002-8223 GCF_000690835.1 Fulmarus glacialis
GGTTGTATAGGATGTGATACAGGAGTGGGGCGTATGGAGGAACAAGGAGCTATTGTAACCCGGCAAAGCAGAGGAAAAACCAGCTGTGGGGATGGCCGCTCACCTCCTGCTCATGCCAGACACTTGGGGGGTTAACTTGTCTGAGGCCACGTAAAATGGGTCTAGAAGAGGAGTAGGTAAAAGGAGGTGGCTGAGGCGGGGTGGGATGCTGTGGCAGAGGC
>NW_009232846.1:0-16518 GCF_000690835.1 Fulmarus glacialis
CGCCGGCCGTGGCACCGTGCCGGGCTTTCTCCGGCACCGTGACTCGCTCCCCCGGCCGGGCCTCCGGGTCTTCGTGCTGGCTGCGGGGTGGTTCCATTTTTGAAGAAAATAAAGGCGAATATTCTCGTGAGGCTCTTAACTTTTCTGAGATCTGGCAGAACTGTCCCTGGGCTTAACGGGATCTTATCAATGTGTGTAAATACCTGGAGGGAGAGCCCGGCTCGTTTCAGGTGTGAACCAGAGGCCACGGGCACAAACTGAAAGGCAGGAGGCTCCACCTGAGCATCAGGAAACAGTTTTTCACTCTGAGGGTGCCCGAGCACTGGCACTGGGTGCACAGAGGCGAGTCTCTGTCCTTGGAGAGGGTCAGAAGCCGACCTGACACAGCCCTGGACAACCTGCTGTAGGTGGCCCTGCTTGGGCAGGGGGCTTGGACCAGTGGCCTCCAGATGTCCCTTCCAGCCTCAACTGTTCTGTGATGCTGATGTGGCTGAGAGGTATAAAGTGTCTGAAAACGTCGAGCAAACATTTATTCATTTATTACGCTTGGATTTGATAGGGTCAGCATTGGGTCTGTGAACTGTACATGCATCAATAATGAAAACAAACCCTTGAAATTTTGCAGCTGAGGGCTTACGGGGTTGCGTGCCGTGGCAGTTAAAATGTCATAGACATCTGTTTGCCTTGGACCCGCCAGCGCCAGTGACAGGGTTTATTTTGGCAGTGGTCTGCTGGGATTTTTTGACAAATGCAAGTGTAGAAAAAGCTGTCTCTTAGCAAAAAAAGACAAAATTATAGTACTCCTGAAACCTGCGTTTTCTTTGTGCACGTGTCCGAATAGATAGTAGGGAAAAAATGAACCATTTCATCTTGGAACTTTTGTAGCTAAACTGTCCAACACCAGTTTTTTGCTCAGTCACTGATCCTGTATCCCTCCTTTTCTCTCATCGGGGAGTATTATTCATAACAGCGGAACTTTCTAAAATATACAGAAATGAGCATGCAGAACCACAGGTAGTAGATGGGAATCTGTGGGCTATGAGGGGTGTTTTGTAAAGGCTGAGTAGGTTCTAGGTTGGTAGAGATCCGTGACCCCTCCAGTCGTCCACTGCTTCGTTATCTCACAGCGTGCGGTGCCGTGCCCTGGTTCTAGAACAGCACCAAGGAGACACCAGCCCTTGGGTTTCAAGCTAGTGTGAGGTAGGAGTGTGTCTGATCGGAGAATTTGTGACAACTGGCAATCGGACCGATTTGGTTGCGGTTTTTCGTGATGGAAGGGTCTGTGAAGATATTTACTGCACAAGAAGTTGGAGAGTTGGGAGAACGGTGAAGGGGAATCCAGGAAACGAAGCTTAACCTTGCTTCTTTAACACAATGTTTTCTACATTCTCTGTTTCCTGTCCCGGGGAAGCTTCATCTTTAGACCATGCTGTTGTATTTTCAGACAGTGCCCCAGTATATTCCTGTCATGCCAGAACTTAACCTGATGGGGCCACGTCATTCGGAGTCCATGCAGAATAGGAGCTGGGCTTTTCCCAACAGGCCTATAGGCATTTTATGGTCCTTTAGGTTTTGATAGCTTGTGATATATCCTTAACATTTACTTAACGTTAAGGTCTAGGTCGCAGGGATAAATAGGCAGTTTTTTGAAATCATGTTTAGCTTAAAGGTGGAAAGTGTTTTCATTACAACTGCCAAACTGTTTTCTTTGTAAAACTGCAAATATTGTCTCGTTCTCTTTTCTGAATATTCCCCTGTCTTACAGAAACGGAGAAGCTGAATAAGATGAGTACCCTCTTAGAAAGACTTCACGCAAAGTACAACCAAAACAGGCCTTGGACAGAAACCATGAAGTTAGTCCGTCAAGTCATGGTGAGAATTGTTGGGATCTGAGCAGGAGGGTTTCTGAAGTTTCTTTAGTAATAATTTTGTTGTTGGTTTGTTAGATCTCTTCAGTGCTTTACGTTTTGTTCAAGCCTTGACTTCCTCCTGGGCCAGTGTGGTTGAGGCGTGCCAGTTCTCACACCCCGCAGCGTGCAGGGGAGGGAGTCATGTCCGTACCCTTTCTGTCTGGCGCGCCTTTGCCTTCCCTAATTACAGCCTCCCCCTCTACAGCCTAATTGACCTGGGCAGCTGTTAGCTCAGTGCCAGGAAAAGGGTCAAACTTGTGGTTTCAGCCATTCTGCCCAATGAGAAGCCCAAGCCATTCTGCCAAGCCTACTGTTTCAGGATGTTGTGTTTTGTAAAGCAATTTGCTCCCCTTTCAGTGATACTCAAAACTCGGTTAGTTAGTCAACCATTGGTTTGAAATGTTGGTCTCTGGATGGGGGGAAGGAGGAGCAGGAGGCAGGGGAGAGCTACATCAAAGGCTTCTGCATATATTGTGGTGTTAAAAGTTTGCCTGTCTCGTTATTTCTCTATTGTCTCTTATAGAACTCTTAGCTTATACCTACTAAAAAGTTGCTACAGTCTGTTCTTCCAGATGAGCAAGTTGCTTAAAAGAAAATAAATCAGTTCCAGGCCTCCTTTGTTACCTGCTTCCAAAATGGATACTGTTCTCCTACAGGAATCAAAATGAGGATGTAATTTTGGAATGAAATCTAATCTGCTTTTAATTACCTAAATAAACCTCACTTGACTGATCAAAAGCTGCAATAATTCCCTCTTACTGAGTGATAAACAAAAAGGACGTTTTTCTTCTTTTTTCTGACTAAGGAAAAGCGAGCTGTGATGAACTCTGGGGGGCACCAGCATCTGGTGAGCTGTTTGGAGACTTTGCAGAAAGCATTAAAAGGTTGGTACATTCTGTGCATGCACTTTACAAACTGCTTAACAGTGATATGCTGTGGAAATACTCCAAATCATAAAGGCAAGGAAGGTTGTTGCTAGCACATTTCACTGTGTTCCTAGTGCATGTGTGCTCGCATTTAACATAATCACGCTTATCTCAGTGCCAGTCAGTACCAGTCAAGATTGCCTCTGTTAGTTTTGTTGTAAATGCCCATACCTGAATTCCACGTGTGGAAGAAAATCCATTCTCTTTTTGCAGTTCTGAGAACATTGTTTTTCTCTATGCAAATTGTTCTGCCTGTATTTTGAGTACATGTAATGTATATGGTTGCACATGTGAAGGTGTGAGCAGACATGGAGGGAGTACCTAGTTGAGATTGGTTTTAAACGCTGATGTCTTATTCCTGGGGAGATGTCGAATCATTTCACTAAGCCTTGTTTTTTGCTCTCTCTATCTAGTATCTTCTCTGCCTGCCATGACAGATCGCTTAGAGTCTATAGCTAGACAAAATGGGTAGGTCTTCTCCTTTATTTTATGGCACAGGCTTTTCCTGTTTATCTGTACACATCGTAATCTCACTGCTGGTTTGATTGTTTTTTGTGTGCATCTCATAGCAATTTTTGTTTTGTTTTGTATGTAAGCCTTGGATCTCACCTTAGTGCAAATGGCACTGAATGTTACATCACTTCAGACATGTTCTATGTGGAAGTCCAGTTAGATCCTACAGGGCTGCTGTGTGATGTCAAGGTGGCTCACCATGGAGAAAACCCTGTGGTATGTATTACTGACAAAGATGAGGGTAATACCTTTGTGATTTTGGAACTGCCATTTTGGCTTCCTTTTGTTTGAGCAGAGGAAATGGATTATATTTAATGTTCCGCTAGACCTAGCGTTACACCTTTGCTGCTTGTTCTAATGGAAAATAAAAGCCTCCATGGAGTAGTCTGTTCTTGTGGGTTAATCTGATTGATGTAGTGTATGTGTGCAAGGACCGTTTTACTGATGGTCTTTCTTTTATTCTGGGTGGTTTTATAACTTGCAAAATTATTTGAGGAAGTTATCGCTGTGTTTCTGAGAATTTTGTTTCTGCAGGAAGGATAGGGAAATTAATCTTATAAAACTTAGATCTGTGTGTGGAAAGTACTAAACCGTGGAATGCTGAAAGAAAATGGCTTTACTTCCTTCTGCACATGTATGAGAGTTTGAACTTGCTATTTACATTGACCTAGCCACTCTGCTGGAAACAGACCATTTTTAATATCTCTATATAAGATCATAGGTTTTCAACCTAAGGCTTCACAATTTTAAAAGTTTATTTCAAATCAGTCGTTTAAGAGGAAATAGTATTACTTGAATTTTGACGAACAGAACTAGAACCAGAGCAATGTGTAGTTGTAAGCATTGTGTTGCTTCTCATGAAAAGCTGATGCTCAGAACTTTTACTGTCCTAATATTTTACAGTTGCTGTGCTGCACAAAGACTGAAATTGCTGCATTCGACATTGATATCGTTGTATGTTCTTTCCTTTTCAGAGTTGTCCAGAATTGGTGCAACATCTGAGGTGAGCAACAAGAGTTGTTTGTAGCATTTTCTGACAGGCTTCTCTTTGCAGTATTGATCTGATGCTATTTTATGTCTGGAAATGCAAAATGTTTCATAACTGTTCCTTCCCCACAAAGTCTCTCTACTTCTCCAGGGGATTTTCTGGCTTTGGTTCAGATACTTCTGATTCTGACTGCTGTGCATGGTATCTTGGAAGGCACAGCACAACATTCATCAGAATCATCAAAGCTGGATCATTTAAAGAACACGTTTTGTAGCTTTCATGTAGCAAAAGTCTCTTCTTAAGTGACTTAGTGTCTGTGTTAATAGAACTTCTTAAAACAAAACCTTATCTGCTACGAATTTGAATACATGTTACTTTTTCTCCCTCTTCCTTTCAGAGAGAAAAATTTTGATGAATTTTCTAAGCATCTGAGGGGGCTTGTGAACCTGTATAAGTTGCCAGGAGACAAGTAAGTCTAGAATATGTATTATATTTATTTACAACCACATATATAGAATTAAACAAATATACAAGCTTTTCATTCTGTGTTTAAACTTTCATTGTGTGTGATCCTACTGACTTCATCACCATGGCTTGCATGTGCACACAGTGGGTAGGGTGGACTTAATGTGAAGTGGGAATGCAGAATGAAAAGTTATAATTTCTAAATGCTCAATCTGACGGCAAGTACTGCAGCTTGTCAGCCAGCAGTTCTGTGAGTTGGAGTTCATTGCACAGTTCCTTTCAATTTTTCTTATATTGTTTTGTTTTTTTTTCTCCCCAGCAAACTTAAAACTAAAATGTACTTAGCTCTGCAGTCCTTAGAGTTGGATCTCTCAAAAATGGCAGGGATGTACTGGTAAGGACATCTATATGGTTTGTTGTTTTTTGTGGTTGGTTTGGTTTTTTTTAATAACGCTGCATCGTGTTGGCTGATTCTGATCATGCCAAGTACTGTACATCCAGGCAGTGTCCCATCAATGCCTGTACAGTCTGACAGTATTGCTAAGGAGTACAATGCTGAGGCTATAGAAGGCCTGTGCTAGCAGGGGAATTATATATATATACATATAAAAATGTATATATATTTAGAAAAATTGCTTAGACCTCTTTGAGCAATTCCTTTTTAACTGCAGAATTCAATTGAAAGAAAGTCTGGAAGGTAAAAAGTTTGTAACTAGAGGGATTAGTGGTAAGGTGTTTTACAGTAAGAAATTGAGAAACATTTGACCACCTTTCACTGCTGTAGATTCAGTGGATAAACCATCCATGCTGTAGAGAGTAAAGTAGCTTTTGTTTTGCCTATAACAGTGTGAAGTTTAAGATCGCTACCTCTGTGTGACGAGAAGTGTGTATATTGAGCTAAAATCTTAGACTGCCATCAGCACATGAATTTTGGCTTCAGGTATGACTCTGGCTTGTTACAGACCTGTGATTGCCTCTCTTGCAGGCAAGCCACCAATGCAAATCCCCTTGACAAGATTCTTCATGGCAGTGTTGGCTATCTTACCCCGAGGAGTGGAGGTATTTTTGATTAACACTTCAAAAAGAAAAGAATAAAAATCACTTCGTTCAGGGTCCCCTTTATGGACATTAGTGTCACATTAACTGATGGCAGTAATGGAAAATGCCAGTCAAACTAAAAGAGGGACAAGGTGATTGAGTATTTGTAAGTCCCACATGATCCAGAAAGCCAGCTTTTCTTTACCAAGCCACACACGGTAATTTTATGGCAGAGAACAACTCTTTCAAGATGCACTAGCAGCTCTGCACAGTGTGTGCTGTGTTACAGTGCAGATATTGTGTGGTTACAGGGGTTAATAATGATCGGGTTAACTTGTATTGTCAGGATGCCTGTTCAAAAGCTTCTCTCCCACAGGTCTCCTGATGAATCTCAAGTATTATGTCTCGCCCTATGATTTATTTGAAGATGGCACTGGAGCCCCCGTTATTTTGCATGAGAACAATGGTAGGTCAGTTTTAGAAGCTAGTGTGGAATACTACTGCTTGAAGAAGAGAAGAAAGCAGAATTCCAACAGTCTATCTCCCCTCTGCTGTCACCCTGTAATACAGGAAAATCATAGGTTGACTTACAGAGGACACAGGTTTAATAATGTGTAAATGCTGGCTCAGTTGACTATCTTCTTGAACCTTGTGCTGTTCTGGAGTTTGAACTGGACTGCTGCCAAGGGTGATGGGGTGACAGTCTGCAGACAGAGCCTTTTTCCTTAGGGTGAATTTCATCGTTAACATGGGATTTGTTTTATTGTGGGAATACCTGTGTCTCTGCCATCTAAAAGATTATTTTTTATGTATGTACATGGACATGTGTCTCTCACTAAAATGACAAAACCAAGCACCAATTAAAATTGAGGCTGGTCTCAGGAAAGAAGAGGGTGAAATTGTCCAAAATCATTATTTGTTTTGCTTTGTAAAGAGCATACTATAAACTTGCAAATGTATTTGGTATTTTAAGAATTATGCAATTGGTCTACCTTGCAAGAAAAAAATAGAGCATTAGGTAGCATAACTAGTTTGGCTGTAGTCCATTTAGTGATAAAGGTGAACGCTGAAAACTGCCTTGTGGAGGAAATAAGATATTTCCACCGTAGTGATATTTAATTCATAAAGCTCGCGTTGTTTTTTTTTCATCAGCCTATGTTGTTGGGTTTTTTTCTCGCTTTCTCTTGCAGTTCCTCGGTCGTTAGGTATGAATGTGTCAGTAACAGTTGAGGGAACCATGGCTATGTACAAACTTCCAATTGCACCACTGATTATGGGCTCTCATCCAGTTGACAGCAAAGGGTAAGCACAGGATGTGTCTGCCAGGCCTTTCTCAGCGGCCTTGTTTAGATGCAAATTCAACATTCGGTCCTCTGTTGAAGTCAGAGTGGGGAGATGACTGCATGATGTCATAGCATTATATAAAGCACTTATGTGCTGTCTTTAAGCCAAGAAATATGTATTTCAGGCATGTGACGTGCTTTTGAGGAGTGTCTTAATTTTTAAGAAGGTATAACAATCTGCTTGTATTTGAGCAAACAGTAAATTGGATGTCTGGCGCTCATAGAGGAAGCCAGAGTCGTGCCCTGCATCTAATAAGATCTTGTATTAACCCAATATTTCAGAACTCCGTCTTTCTCGTCAATCACCAGTGCCAACAGTGTGGACTTACCAGCTTGTTTCTTCCTGAAATTCCCGCGTCCCATTCCAGTGTCTCGAGCTTTCATTCAGAAACTTCAGGGCTGCACAGGTGAGTAGCAGACCTGTCAGACAGATACTCCCTAGGTTTTTATTAATAAACTGCTAATTTTTAGTGCATGCCAGAAAAGTTGCTCAAGGTTTTGTGCTTTGTTTTCCACAAAACCTGGATAGGTTTCCTTTACCAGATGGTAACGCCTCCTCTGGCCCACCACCTCTTTCTGGCTGCCAGGTGCTATCACTCTGTGCCATCTTGTTCCCTCAGGTATTCCATTGTTCGACACGCCACCAACATTTGTACCCTTGTATGAGCTGATCACACAGTTTGAATTATCCAAGGAGGCTGATCCTCTACCTTTAAACCACAATATGCGCTTCTATGCAGTAAGTATGTTGTTACAACCAGGGCATTATGCTTGTAGATGAGCAGTTTGGGGTTTTTCATCTGTTTCAGGTATCTTTCAAGTAGGATAAAGCAAATTAGCACAGCATTTATTCGTAGGCAAAAACTATGCTATCCAAGCATTAGAATTCAGATACAGACATGACCACAGTAATTAGGAAAATTAGGTAATGAAAAATCCATTGCTGTTGAAGTGCAGCTGCAGGAATGACAGCAGAGGCATGGGACTGAGCCTTCCCAGGTTCTGTCCTTTCCTCTTATTCGGACTGTAATGTGTGACTGAATGAATTGCATCACTTTGGGAGAAATCCTAGTTCTTAAATTTGTCAATGATGGATCTCCTGTTAACTATAGAGGATTTCTCTTTTCCTCAGGAGGGATGCCATACCGTATGAAACTGTTTTAATGGGGATAGTGAATACTGTTCAGCAGTACTACTTCTGAGGAGCCAAAATCGTGTTTTGCTTATTCAGATTGGAAGCAAAGTGTCTTCATTGTTTGTGGTTTTCAGCTGGAAAGGTGGCTTGGCATCACTTGGATCTGGGGCCTGCTCTTTCCTTCCTAGATGTCTGTTATTGCCTTGTACCCAGCAGTAGTTGGAGTAAAGCAGAAATTGTTTGTCAGGCTCTTCCAGGACAGCAGCACTGTTACTTTCTGAACAAAGATGCTCCTCTCCCAGATGGAAGAAGCCTTCAAGGAACTCTGATTAGTAAAATCGCCTTCCAGCACCCTGGACGGGTTCCTCTCATACTCAATTTGATCAGACATCAGGTGGCATACAACACACTGATTGGCAGCTGTGTCAAGCGAACAGTTTTGAAAGAAGGTGCGTACTGCATCTAGTGGAATGTGTGGATAATAAGAAACCCTGGGTAATTTTCCCAGGTGTAGGAATAAGAAATGAGGCCTATGCTGCTTTCCCTTTTTTTTTCCTCACCTCCCCCCCTCGCCCCCTCTATATGGGGGTATTGAGCTGGTGCCCCTGGTTCCTCTCCTGTGTTCCCTAATTTAACAGTTCCCATCTCTTTCAGATTCTCCTGGGATCCTGCAGTTTGAAGTTTGTCCTCTCTCTGACTCCTGTTTTAGTGTATCCTTTCAGCATCCTGTGAATGACTCCCTAGTGTGTGGTAAGTGGACTCAGTAAAAGCATGACTGTATTTACGGGAAGGATGGCAGGGTTTTCTTCCACTGTAACCAGGTTTTTGATCTGTTCCAAATGCCTTCTCTCTTTTAGTGGTAATGGATGTGCAAGACTCTACTCACGTGAACTGTAAGCTGTACAAAGGGCTGTCCGATGCCCTTATCTGTACAGATGATTTCATTGCCAAAGTTGTTCAAAGGTAAGCTGGATTTTTTTGTGCCACCATGCACTCCAAATCATGTAGATGAACTCTGTGTCTATCTTATATTTATCCTAGCAGTTTTGGAGCTGTTCTGTCTGTGGGTGAGTTTTGGTAGTGGTTGTTTGGAAGAGAGGAAAGCTTGGAGCCCTATTGAAAATTCCATTCCAGATGCTGAACCATAGCTGCTTATCTTTGGGTGCATGTCGGAGGTGCCTGCCTATTTATGCCTTCTCCTGTAGTTGATTGCTTTTTAAGTCTTGTAAAACGTGGA
The DNA here is from genome assembly GCF_000690835.1 of Fulmarus glacialis. Lineage (NCBI taxonomy): Eukaryota > Metazoa > Chordata > Aves > Procellariiformes > Procellariidae > Fulmarus > Fulmarus glacialis. The sequence goes on from NW_009232846.1 coordinate 9,556, forward strand.
AGAGCTCCCCTGCAGTTTGTCATTTACACAGGCCTTTTATCAAGGTTCCTCCACACCAGCAGAATGCAGCAGAATGTTAACAAGGCACAGCACAGACCTTTTGAGTGAGAATAGCTATTTTTTCTTTCAGAACATTATAGGCTTGTCGTCCTTGAGTAGAATATGGTGTTATCATTGATTTTTACAGGGTTGCAGGAAATTAGGTTTGCCAAGCTTAGACAAAGGTGTTTTCTGGCAGAATCAGAGTAACAACCCAGATTGCATCCTGTGCTTTAACTGCAAGATCATGATCTGTCAGCTATTAGTTGTTAGACTTAATTGATTGATTAATTCTCCCTTTGTGATTGCAAGGCAATGCGTAAAGGTGCAGTTGTCTCGTGGCTGGATAAGCATGAGGGGATAAGTGTAAATACAGGCAGAACAGCAGGGCATTTACAGTGCCTGGACCTGTTGCTCTCTTGTGCCTAAGAGCTTTACTGCTTGCTTTATGTCTGATGATGTTAAAATGTCTTCGGTGAACATTGCTGTAGGGCAGCAAAATGCACGCTAAACCCTTTGTCTTGTGTCTTGCAGATGTATGTCCATTCCTGTCACCATGAGAGCAATTCGTAGAAAAGCAGAAACGATTCAAGCAGACACACCAGCCCTGTCCCTCATTGCAGAGACAGTAGAAGATATGGTGAAGAAAAATCTTCCCCCAGCCAGCAGCCCAGGGTATGGCATGACCACAGGCAGCAACCCAATGAGTGGTACCACTACCCCAACAAACACTTTTCCTGGGGGGCCCATCACTACTTTGTTTAACATGAGCATAAGCATGAAAGAGAGGCATGACTCGGTGGGCCATGGGGAGGACTTCAGCAAAGTCTCTCAGAACCCTATTCTCACTAGTTTGTTGCAGATCACAGGGAATGTGGGGTCTACCATTGGCTCAAGTCCAACCCCTCCCCATCACACACCACCACCAGTATCCTCACCAGCAAGCAACACCAAGAACCACCCCATGCTCATGAACCTTCTTAAAGAGAATCCCCCTCAGGATTTCTCCACTCTGTATGGGAGCAGCCCTCTCGAAAGGCAGAACTCTTCCTCTGGCTCCCCCAGAATGGAAATGGGCCCTGGGGGGAGTAAGCAAAAGAAAAAAAAATCCCGCATGCCAGCCGACAAGCCCAAGCATCAGACTGAGGATGATTTCCAGAGGGAGCTCTTTTCAATGGATGTTGACTCCCAGAATCCCATTTTTGATGTCAACATGACTGCAGATACCCTGGACACCCCTCACATTACTCCAGCACCCAGCCAATGCAGCACTCCTCCTACTACATACCCACAGCCTATACCTCACTCGCAGCCCAGTATTCAGAGAATGGTTCGACTTTCTAGTTCGGACAGCATTGGAGCCGATGTTACTGATATCCTTTCGGATATAGCAGAGGAGGCTTCCAAGCTACCCACCACTAATGAGGACTGTCCACCCATTGGTACTCCAGTAAGAGACTCTTCTAGTTCAGGACATTCACAAAGTGCCCTCTTTGACCCAGATGTTTTTCAGACGAACAATAGTGAGAACCCATACACAGATCCAGCAGACCTGATAGCAGACGCTGCTGTGAGCCCCAATAGCGATTCTTCAAACCATTTTTTTCCAGATGGAGTAGATTTCAATCCTGACTTGCTGAACAGTCAGAGTCAAAGTGGCTTTGGGGAGGAGTACTTTGATGAGAGTAGTCAGAGTGGAGACACTGATGATTTCAAGGGCTATGCATCCCAGGCTCTAACTACCTTGGGGGTGCAAGTCTTGGGGGCTGATGGCGGGGAAAGTAAATTTAAGGGGAGCAATCAGTCCGATACGGTAGATTTTAGTATTATTGCAGCTGCAAGCAAAGCACTGGGGTCCTCTGACATCATGGAGCATCACAGTGGAGGTCAGAGCCCTTTACTGAATACAGGGGATTTAGGAAAAGAAAAGTCTCAGAAACGCGTAAAGGAAGGCAATGGTTCTGGAAGTAACATGGCAGGTCCCGGGATAGACGGGAAGCCAGGGAAGCGCAGCCGGACGCCATCCAGTGATGGTAAAAGTAAAGAGAAACTTCCAAAGCGGAAAAAGCAGGAGACGGATGGGAAATCTCCATCTCACAGTTCATCAAACAGGCCTTTCACGCCACCAGCAAGCACAGGTGGGTCCAAATCTCCTGGGAGTTCAGGCAGATCTCAGACTCCTCCCGGTGTAGCTACTCCTCCTATTCCAAAAATAACCATTCAGATCCCAAAAGGAACAGTGACTGTTGGCAAACCGTCTTCACATAGCCAGTATACAAGTAGTGGCTCCGTCACCTCCTCCAGCAGCAAAAGCCATCATAGCCATTCTTCCTCCTCCTCCTCTTCTTCCTCCTCTTCAACCTCAGGCAAAATTAAGAGTAGCAAATCAGAAGGGTCTTCTGGCTCAAAGATGAGCAGCAGCCTCTACTCAAGCCAAGGCGGCTCAAGTTCAGGTCAGTCCAAAAGCTCAGCTCAGTCGGTGGGAAAGCCTGGATCCTCCCCCATCACCAAACATGGCCTCAGCAGCGGTTCTGGAAGTACCAAGATGAAACCTCAAGGAAAGCCATCATCACTTATGAACCCTTCCATGAGTAAACCAAACATTTCTCCATCTCATTCTAGACCTTCAGGAGGTTCTGACAAGCTTGCTTCTCCCATGAAACCTGTCCCAGGTACTCCCCCATCATCTAAAGCAAAGTCACCTATCAGTTCAGGTTCCGGAGGCTCCCATATGTCTGGGACTGGATCAAGCTCAAGTATGAAATCGTCTTCAGGAATGGGATCCTCTGGGTCTATGTCACAGAAACCACCTCCTTCATCAAATTCTTCAACGGCATCTTCATCTTCCTTTTCGTCTAGTGGGTCTTCCATGTCTTCATCTCAAAACCAGCATGGAAGTTCCAAAGGCAAGTCTCCAAGCAGAAACAAGAAGCCATCTCTGACTGCAGTCATAGACAAACTTAAACATGGGGTTGTCACTAGCGGGCCTGGTGGAGATGACCCAATGGATGGACAAATGGGGCCAAGTTCCAATTCCTCAAGCCATACTATGTCCTCCAAACACAATATGTCTGGAGGTGAGTTCCAGGGCAAACGTGAGAAGAGTGACAAAGAGAAATCTAAAGTCTCTGTTTCTGGAGGATCTGTTGACTCTTCCAAGAAGACTTCGGATTCCAAAAACGTTGGAAGCACTGGAGTGGCCAAAATTATCATCAGCAAACACGATGGTGGTTCCCCTAGCATTAAAGCCAAAGTAACTTTGCAGAAACCTGGGGAAGGAGGTGGGGATAGCCTAAGGCCTCAGATGGCTTCTTCCAAAAGCTATGGGTCCCCTCTAATCAGTGGATCTACTCCAAAACACGAACGCTGCTCTCCCAGCCACAGTAAGTCACCAGCGTACACTCCCCAAAACATAGACAGTGAGAGCGAGTCGGGCTCTTCCATAGCAGAGAAATCCTATCAGAACAGCCCCAGCTCTGACGATGGCATTAGGCCTTTGCCTGAATATAGCTCAGAAAAACACAAGAAGCACAAAAAAGAGAAGAAAAAAGTGAAAGACAAAGACCGGGACAGAGATCGGGATCGAGATAAAGACAGAGACAAGAAGAAGTCTCACAGCATGAAGCCGGAGAGCTGGTCCAAGTCCCCAATTTCAGCTGACCAGTCTCTCTCCATGACAAGCAGTGCTATCCTTTCGGCTGAGCGACCATCTCGGGCTAGCCCTGAGTTTTTGATCGGGGAAGAAGATGACGATCTCATGGATGTTGCTTTAATTGGCAATTAATTTTCTTAGCGTCTTTACAAGATGAGCTGTATGCAGGACCTGCGGGTTCTAGAGATTATGAAAGAAAGGAACCATTCATTGCAAACCTGCCACGCTGATTTCTACAGGGTGTGTTTGAAGAGGAAAAAAAGTATTTCCAAGGATCTCCAAAGTCTGAACAGAAAGTGTGAGTGCCAGCAGCTCATTCGGCAAGCCGGGTTCCTGACTGTGGCTTCACCCTGTGGACGCTTACACACATTCTTAATTTATAAGTATTAATCGCCCTGTTAGAGTTAATGGGTATAAAGCTGAGTGTGTGTGTAAGTGTGGGAGTGGACCCCAAACTGGTGCAAACAGAAACATAGGCAATTCTGGGAGAGACCGAGTTCTTCTGCCCCTCTTCCCATTCAGAATAAGTTGCTTTTGTTTTTAGGAAGTTTTAAACTAGTTATTTTAGGGCGTGTTTTAGGGTTGGGTTTTATTCTTTTTAAAAGGGTGGTTGGAAGAAAGAAAAAAGTTCTTTAATATTTTATTTTGGTAGCATTTCTTCATTCAATGCCTGATTCAGTGCGGTGCTGAGGAGCTTCATCTTCCTCTGATACGAGCTGCTCTGCAGAATAGGGCACTGTGTTCTGATGGGTATCAGCATTTTATTCCAGGTCACAGTGATGAAGCATCGCTGTCGTATGTTTGACTTCCCTTCCGTTTTAGCTATTTATTTATGTCCGTATCTGAATGCCTTGTGCTGCCTGTCTTCACGCAATCTCTGTTTTAATTGTGTGATGCAGAGCCCAAAGGGACTTGGGAATTTGGGTAGAGCCCGTGGATTTGGGCAGCTCTGCACACGTGCAGCCACTGTAGCTTTGGTGAAGTTGGTGACGTTCTGGCATGCGTTGGAGCAAATCTGAATTGAAAAGGGACTCCACTGTCTTCACCTGAGCATTGCTTTCTTGTAAGCCAAGCAAACAGAGCTTCCCCCGAGTCCCCTGATGCTGCATTTGTGAAGCGATGCACTGCAAGCCGCGCACATCCCGGTCCTGTGAACACTTTAGAGCCGTGCTTAGCGTATCCACTACGAATACTTCCATTAATGTCGATAGAACAGCTAGTGTGCATTCACGGTTAAAAAATGGGCCTTGTTTTTGCAATCTATTTCTGTTGCTGAAGCCCTTCAGGGTTTCCTTTTGGGTTTTGCTTTTTTTTCTTTTAACTTGCAGCGCACTTCTCGGATGGTAATTCTGGTAATGCTCGCAAGCATTGCCTTCTCTCTCTGGGAAGTGTTAGCCTGGCGGTGTGAGTCAGCCATGTCCTGGTGTTAGCACTGACACTGCTGGAAAAACAGACCCTAACTGGTTCATCTGGGATAGGAGTTGCAGCAGAAGCAGTGATTTCCTTAAAAGATGGATTTTCCCCTTTTGGCTGGAATTAAGAGCATGGCTCAGGCATCCTCTATGGCCTTATCTTGTGGTCCCTGAAAGGAAGAGACTCAGGAGAGCGTTTTTTTTTTAAAAGGAGTTAAATCTGATCCACTGAAGAGGAATGTGGGAAATCAAGAGTTCTGCGAACACATCTCCTTTTGAATTATGTACTGAGCAGAATCCTGCTCCCATTGGATTTTGCTATTGATTCCTGGAGGCCAGGATTTCCCCCGTGGGAATGAGATTATACTTCGCGTTTGGGTATGCAGTCTGAAAAGATGTCAAGGATTTAAGTTTCTTTTAAACCACAGAGATTTCCAGTCCTGCTGATGGTCTGACCCCAGTGATATCCCAGGCAAGCTATTTCTTTTCTGGTTCGTCCAAAGCCGTAGCAAGGTCAATGTCTTTTCAGTAGGGTGGCAACTATTCGGTTAATTGTGGGGATTTTTCTACTCTTCCTCCTGCCTTCAGCTTAATTCCAGGACTCCTGCAGAATGCGGGAGCCTGAATTTCTCCAAAGCCCCCCCCAGGCTCTGGAGAACTCTGCCTTGTATTTTCCACCGTTCACCCTTTGCTCCTTGTGGTCTGCGTACCGTAGCTTCCCCCTCACCAGCGCTCCCATCCTCATGTGCCGAGATGATAGGAAAATAGTAAATAAAGTCTAAACCTGGAGCAAATGACGTTATCTTACGCAGCATCAGAACCGTATGACTGTGGGGTGTCTGTGAAGACGATGAAAGAAACACAACACCAGCTGAATTTATCTTGAGACCCTGCTACAGCGGCTGCATCTGGGAAACGATGCCTGCTCAGACTCTAGCAGGTTGTCACCTGTTTTCGTGTTTTTTTTTAAAGTTGTTTTGTTTTACAAAAGCCCTTTGATCCCTTCTGGGTTGTGTGAAGCATAAACAGCCGTCAGAAAGAAGCGCTTTTCGAGTTGAACCAGGGCTGGGGATTTCACAGGATGGTTTGCTGGATTTGTCGTTAATCAGAGTCGTGTTTTACCGGTATGGAACACAGTAGAAGTTGGAAGGAAATACTATTCAGCTTCATAATTAACAAAAAAATGCATTTTAAAGGAAAGAGCTGCACACGTTTCTTTCTCCGCTCGCCCAAGACCAAAGTTCAATATCCTAAATTTCTCCTGCGGAAGGCGGGCACCGCCGTCGCCTGCAGGAATAACGGGAACAGAGTCTCCTCCCTGGCACCGCTGCTGCGAGAGGCGCGAGTCCTGGGGCGCAGGGGCAGCGGTTTAAAGCTTTTTGCCCCGTTTTGGTGCGCTGTCCCCTTCCCCGTTGCGTGATGTAAATCATGTGAGAGAGAGACCGGAGCCGGGCACCGGCTGCGCCACGCGTCTGTCGCCGCGACGAGAGATGAGGTACGCGACTGCACAGACGTTTGACCTGTAAATGCGTGGTCTCTGACAAATGTTTTATTTTTAAAGTATTTTTGCTTATTCTCGACAATTATTTTACATCTTTCAGTATTGGAAAGATAAAAGGTGTAAACAGAATGAAAGCCAAACCTTTTAATCTCAGGTGGTGAAGTGTACATGGAGATTAAAAGAAAATGGTTCTTTCCTAAATGGGCGTGATGTAAATACCTGTCTGGAAATTGGCTTTTTTTGTAAATAACCCCGGCTCCTTTTGCATTCTTTTTGGAAATATTGCAAAGAACGTGTTTATTTACATGCAAATAAATCTCTTTGGTACAAAGGGGTCTCGGGTCTCTGGGGGCCACGGT
>NW_009232847.1:0-26532 GCF_000690835.1 Fulmarus glacialis
TTATATAAATACATATATATATATGTAAAAGTACAAATTTAAGGAGCCAGCTGGAGACCAGCAAAAAATTAAATGCTTAGAAAATGAGACTTGGAGGGAAGTAAGTTGAAATAAGTAAAAGAATTCCCTTCTGTATCCATGAAGAGTAAGAGAAGTAATTTGACATAATTTATTCAACTCACCTAGATCTCTTAATGTGAAGAAAATTCTTCCAATTACAAAAGCAAGAGATAGGGTGATGTGGAAAATGTTAAAGGCTGTTAAGTACAAGGATATTTTAAAAATCTTTGATCCATCCTTATGTTAGGAAGATGGAGAGGTGGCTTCTCTGGGGTATCTTCAAGTACTAAGTCTGTAAGATTCTACAAATGAAACAGTTTTCTGAAATAATTTTCTGAAAATTATTCTGCTCAGTATGTCGCTGCTTATTCTCAAGAATTTTGTGCCAGAAAAACAGTTTTCTGTATTCATGGCTGTCAAATACAAGGAAGGCTTTTCTCCCTCTGAAACTGTTCCTTTTAAAATGCTTAATTTCAGAAACTTGCAGTTGCAGTGTGCCTTTTGTACGTGACGTGTGTGGGCTTGGTATATCAGAGTCATGTTTTTTTAAAAGCACATAACTGAATTATCTTGAAGCTAAGAGTGCGTGTTTCTGGATTTGTGCGTGATATTACAGTAGTCTTTAGACTTAGTGTTAGTCTGAGAAAACTAATGTTCCTTGTAACCTCTTTGGTCAGCTAGTACAAATATTGTTAAACACTGAAGAGGAATTAAGTTCAAGTTGTTGCATTTAAACTTTAGATGTTTTCTGAGTTACTATGGTAACCAGGAGCTCAATTTCCTAATTAAACTATGAATCTGGCCTTCAAGGGCTTCATTTAAGAGTGTTTTGTTTTGTTTTTTTTTTTTTTTTTAAAACTAGATCTGGTTCCTGATAATCCAGTTTTGTGTATTAATGAGGCACAATGTAAGACAATTATTTTAAGTTGTGGTAAGGAGAGAGGAAGAAAAAAATAGTCCTTCATAATATCTTTGGAGAGTATCTTCCAAATTTTCTGAATATCCTTAGCTGCATATTAGGCTGTGTGTGCAAGCATGTGGCCAGCAGCTCGAGGAAAGTGATTCTTCCCGTCTACCTGGCACTTGAGACCACATTTGGAGTACTGTCTTTAGGGAGTCGCAGTACAAGAAAGACATTGATGTACTGGAGTGAGTCCAACAGATGGCCACCAAGATGGCTAGGGGCTGAACTACATCACCTACAAGGAGAGGCTGTCTGGATTTCTTCAGCCTTAAGAAGAGGAGGCAAAGGGAGGATCTTGCTACAGCAACCTAATGGGAGGGTGATAGGGAAAACGGAGCCACACTGGGAAGACAAGGGGCAACAGACACAAATTGGAACATGAGATATTCCAATAAGATATAAAAGAAACATTTTATACCATAGGATAGCCAAACACTGGAATGCATTGACCAGAGAGGTTGATTAAAAGACAATTTTCTAAATATTAGTTAGCCCCTGTCGTAAAACAATTTTTCAGTATTTGAATGAATTCTGGTTGTGATGCCCTCTACAGTTTTGTTACAGTTGCTACAGAATACTCTCGAGTGTCTTCTGGAAAAGGTCTATAGGCAGCTATTCGTTAGTTTGTACAGAAATAATTCAGTTGATGCTTGATAGAACAAACCAAATTTTGAAAATGTCTGGTGAAAGCCTGTTAAAGATACCCAGCTATGTTTGTCAGATAAGGTATGATTAACTTGTATGGCATGGTTAATGGAATAGTGGAGAGTTGTGAAATAGATAGTATATTTTATTATTCCAGTTGGGAAAAAAAACCAAATAAGGGCTTGTATTCCCCAAAGTATCACATCTTAAATGTGTATCAGTTGGTTCAATAAAAGTAATTCTCTTTGTGTAAGGACTTTGCCTTGCTTCTATTTTTAGACCGTAGTGGCTAGAGTAATACTTACAAAATCTTTAGAAGCATTTTTTTTCCCCCTTGAGCTGTCCAACACTTTTAGAGTTCCTGTCATTATGGGGACTGGAGAAATCTAGGAATTTGTTATAAAATGGTATTTCTACCCTTTAATTTCAAGGGAAGTTATCCAAGATAGCTGGAGAGAATAAAAATGAAAAGAATTCTGTGCTATCTATAATAGCAGTTCTTGGTCTTCTGTCTTGATTGCCTGCAATTCTGGGGTGAGATCCTCTTCATCTGTGGGTTGGGTTTTTTTGTTTGGGTTTTTTTGTGGGTTTTTTTTCCTTTTTCTCCCCGCCCCCCGCCTTACCCTGAAGGGAAGCAGTGTTGAGATACATGAAATCTGTCAGGGCATAGTGTAATGGAGAACACAGCTGATACTTCAAATACGCATAAGCTTAGAGTGGTTACAGAAAGGCTGAAGGGAATAACACCTTTTGCTGATACTTGGTTCTGTTTGGGACATTCCTCTGAATGAAGAAAAGTCCAGAAGACCTGTGGATTTCTTGGCCTCTGCATCCCTTCCCTACCTTTCCAGTGTGGAGCTATATCTAGGAACTTACTGTTAATCAGAATTGCACTGGAGTTTTCTATGTATAATAGGTAATCTCAGGTTTTCTTTGTCGATTCCCGTATTTCAAAGTGATGAATTTCTTTGGTAAAGCTTGTTTTCATTTCATTATAACACTAGCAATGTTATTATAACAGCCTTTAAAATTCTTTTATGACATAACATTTCACTTCAAAACATATTTGTTTAATTGTTTGCAAATAAAAGACTTTTAAAGTGTGTATTTGGGTTCAAAGTAGGAACTTTCAAAGTAGAAGCCCAAAGGAAGTTTTCAGGGCTGCTTGATAGAGACAAAGTTATTTCAAAATGTAAACTGTGAATGTATGAGGGCGTTTTCTTTAGGAGTTGTGTGTCTGAATTTATCATAGTCCTATTTCAAAGGTATTAATGAGATACTGAATCACTTCTATGTTGACAAATGAACACTTTTTATTTTCCAGTGTGGATCAGAGAAGTTGTTTGGAAAATTAGTAAGAAACAGCTACAAATGTGTGATAGACCTACATTTTAAAAAATTGTATGTTGAGTCAAAATTAGATAGTAAACCCCCAACCATATATATTTATTCCTCTTGAGTGCTAGGTCAGGCTTAAATCTTACATAAGGTTATTTTGACTAGTAGGATGATGGAAGTGGACTGGTAGGTGGTAAACATTAAAATTATTGGCAGGGAAAAGGAGAGTAAGAAATGAGAAAGCCTTGAACTTCCTGTTATCTAGATGGCTTGGAAATGACAAAACATATTGCATAACTCTTTATATGAGAAAATTCACTCTGAAACCAGTGCCAGTGATAGCACTTCACAGAGGTTGCATTTCCCTTGCTCCGTAGACTGTAAGAAACAGTTCTGGTAGTTATTGTAGAAAGGGCTGGTTGCAGTTACTGATTTATCCCTGTCAAAATAGGTAAGAATTACCTGAGCTACTGGTGTAACACTTTTCTAAATGTTACGACTGTATAGGTTCTAAGATGCAATTACTATAAAGTTATAAAATAGTTTGTGTTCTGCAAGTCACATAGTCTTGTTTTGGTTTTGTGTTCTGTCCTCTGGGATCACTTAGAACAAGGCAAAGGCTTGCACAGATGCCAGATAGAAGTGTCTTAAATTACTTAGAGAAGGAAGAGTTGTGCTGTTAAAATCTTGGAGAATTAATTGTTAATCTGATGCTATCAGGGGAATATGAAATATTCACTGCTAGGTGTAGAGCTCTGTTTGACATTTTTGTAATATGACAGAATCCTGGATACCTCTGTGTATTTCGTAACGCAACAGTTCTTCACTTAGCAATGTTGCAAATATAAGTGCTGCTGAATTTACCAAAAAAGTAGGTTTAAGGCCTGTGACCTTTTTTGCCTGTGACTTTTCAGTTTAATTGCTAGGAGAGGAGTCTTCCCTCTTTCTCACCTTTCAGTTTCACTTTGTATTTAAATTTTCAAATAAAACTCCTTTTACCTTTCAATAATTGATGAAATGTACTTTAGTGTGCATTTTTATTGTTGAACGTTATTTAATATTTCAAATATTCTATACAATTTCTTTATAGAAACGATTACAAAAAGAACTATTGGCATTGCAAAATGATCCACCTCCAGGAATGACGCTAAATGAAAAGAGTGTACAAAATTCAATTACTCAGTAAGTATATATACTGTTTTATTTTTGCTATCAAGCTGAAAAATGTAAGTAATGAAAAGTCCTCTGCATGCCACTTCCACCACTTACTCGAAGTAACATTCTGAATTTTTGTTTTTAGTCTAGGGAGTGAAACATTGTTCTGCTTAATGAGCATATTGCAGTAATGTGCTGGACACTCGCAGGAGCTGGATAGTAAATTCATTAAATTTTTATTAGGCATTTTACTGTCTAACAAAATGTCAATTGGTAAAAGCTTCTGCATATTTTAGAATAAAATAATTTAACAAACTCTCATAGCTACTAACCTCTGAAACCCGTCTAAATTTATTGAAATAATGGAGTAGGTGGTTTAGAGTTTCTGCATTATTTGTGTTGAGTATATTTTGTAGCTGTTAATTTCCATTACCTTCTTTCTCTAAAGCAAGTGGAGGAAGCTTCTTAAAGAGCAAAGTTATCTAAGTACATTTCTTTGCACTTTCCTCCCTGCTGTAGTTTTTCTGTGATTAGCAAAATGGAAAGTGAAACATGGTTAAATATTCTGTGTTCTGTCCATTGAAATTGGACAGGTGTTGTTCTTGGTATTCAAACTATTTTTTTAATTGACTGAAATTCAAAAGATTTAGACTGTGTTGACATTTCTTTTAGATAATTTTCTTAGTTTAATTTTAGAGAAATATTAAAAAATTCTTAGCAGATGTAAACATTTATAAAGTCTCAGGCTATATGTTCTGGACTATATTATTGATTGATGGATCAATTTAAAAATGTAACATAGAGCTGACTTCTGGTGTTGCTTCACATCTGCGTTTTTGGTGGTGGCACTTAGGCCATGTTACATGAGGCTTTTCTGAGCTTTGTATATACTGAGTTAAACACTGCTATTGCTTTTTAAATTATGCTGGTTTTTTGTGATAGTTCGTGCAGATGAATATGAATAAACCAAATTGAAACAGCACTTTCAGAATTTGGTACAAATAATAATAAACTGCTATACAACTGCTGAATTACAGCTTGTGTTTCTTGCTTTACTTTGGGTTTTCTTTGGGATGCAAAATACTTAAATTTTATGAAAAAAGGACTCAAAGTGATATTGCAAGTTTTTCACTCATCTAAACAAAAAACAGCTATTAAGTGAACGTTTACAGCAGATGAAGAGATTGAAAAGGGAAAAAAAAATCTGTTGTTTTTTTTTTCTGTTTGTGGATTTCCATTTTTCTTACGATGTCTCTGTTCCCAGAGTACTACCTCATTATTTTTTTCTGCTATGTACAGTTTTTATACCTTTCAATACCTTACAAAGAAAAACTTCCTGTTTACTGTCATGCTAGATTTTGGAATTGTCACTGTTTAAGAAACTTTCTGTCACAAGTAACATCGTATTTTTTCTCTTTGAGGGTTTTTGATGTGAAGTAGCATGTTCTGAGTTCATTAATCAAGTTAGAGTTTGAACTGGTGCTGTAAAGATTGGTGTAGCAATACTAGCTTGGTTTTGAAAGATGTTGAATAAAATTATTGGATCCCACGATGTAACTGGGTCATTTGAAATGTTAAGCAATCATCTCTTTTAAATACACAAGGATTAGAAATTTGAGATGGCTAAACCATGAAGCACACAGGAAAGATGGGTTCTAGTGATTCCTTCACCATAAAAGGAGCAATGTCCAGGCAGAGTTACCTTCTACTTAGTAAATGAAACTATTTTAAAAAACTTGAAAGTGAAGATTCTGGATCACAAGGACCAATAAAGCCAAAGAGTATCGGTGCAGCGTGTGTATAAATGTAAAAGCAGAAGGCATAAGAAGAGATAAGTGGTCTGGAGCGCAAATAGATTAAATTGAAGGAGTCTTCACAAAATTAAAATATGGAACACTAGTACAGCCATCATTATGCTACTGTTGAAGATGCATTCCTCCTGAAGAGTGTGACACCTAGCAGTTCAGTAGAGAAGAAATTTTTCTCTCAAAAAAAAAAAAAAAAAAGTAATAGACGGGAGGATAAAAAATGTGCACGGCTTAAATACACGGGGAGCGTGTATATGACAGGAGGATGGAAAGGCTGGGAATAGGATGATCAGACTGCCAGCTGGAGGAGATGTCGACTTTTCTGTACACATTGCTGTTATGAAAAATCTCAGCTACCTCACTCTAATGTAAATCTTGTCTGAGCATTTTTGTAGTCTCTTGCTGAATCTTTACCTTATCATATTGCTCAAATGTGTAAAACTCAATGGTAAAATACAAAAATGGGGGAGTGATGCCGCAAAAAATGGTATTAAGTGATCAACAACAGAACTCCAAAATGACAGAAGTTAGGTAGCAGAGTGTTGCTGCTGAATGATATGCAAAGCATCTATTTTTGATCTATTTTGACTGGATTTAAAAAAAAACAACAACCCAACCCAAAACCAATAACAACAACAAAAAACCTATACCCAACACCCCCCCACCCCTTCCAACTCCACTTGTCAGTTACTTCCATGTTATTATGATGGAAAGAGCAGAAGCAGAGGAAAAAGAATACGTGATATGTTGAGGTGTTATCTTTATTACAGTTGCAAAGCATCCTTTTTTTTGTTTTGTTTTTAACTTTCTGTGACCTTTTCCTTTTTACACTATTAACTTTTCCAGTTTTGGTTCCGTTACCTAACAGGTTATATACCATTTAATTTCTGAGTTTTTCACAGATGTAAGTGCAAGAAGAACATTGCTCATCCCCCTATGATACAGATTTTGTTTTAATAAACTGTACTGATGATTTCCTTGACAGAAAAGTAAAACAACATGAAAGAGAATGCGTACTAGTTTGTTTCCTTCCGAGCCTGTTTTTGTGTAGGAATAAACTTTGGAACAGGTCTTTTGTTTCAGCTTTGTTGCCTCACATAAGCAGTCATTTTATTGGGAACTGATGGGTCTGTGTTGAGTTCAAGTCATAATTACTTGTATAATTTGCAGCTCTATATCAATGCCTGTATGTAAAATACCAAGCTTGTTTCTTTCAAATGTAGGCTTGATGTGTTACTCACTTTTGTGATAGTTAGGATACTAATGGAGAGTTTAGAAGATTTGGCTGTGATTGATAATTGATTTGATTAGTCCTGTGCTCCAGGAGTAATATAATTTGCCTGTCCACAATACTAACAATGTTTTCCCTATCCTTAGGTGGATCGTAGACATGGAAGGTGCTCCAGGAACACTATATGAAGGGGAGAAATTTCAGCTTCTATTTAAGTTCAGTAGTCGGTATCCTTTTGATTCGCCTCAGGTAACTGCTTTCTTACTTCTTGCTTAATGCTACCTTTAGGTTATAGCTGCATGACACATACTGAATATTAGTATCATCCACATATCCTAATGTGAGGTTTAGTTACTTTAATTTGTATTAAACACATTGTGCAGATGCCTCTTTCATCACCTATGAAATAGCAGTGTAAACTGGAGGCTTCTTTGAGGTTGGTATTCATATATGAAAGAGCAACACAGGGTAAAGTAGGAAGGTCCCCTTCACTGCAGTGTAGGAATAGAGTAAACATCAAACTGCTTCTTCTTTTTGCTCTCTTTTTGCTTTCAACTGCTTTTTTTCAGATGCCTTTTTTTTTAAAAAAATGACTCTGCAGTGAGGTATAGTGCTGTGACAGCCTACTTGATTTCATAGGAGATGAAAGAGCAGTGTAAACTGGAGGCTTCTTTGAGGTTGGTATTCATATATGAAAGAGCAACACAGGGTAAAGTAGGAAGGTCCCCTTCACTGCAGTGTAGGAATAGAGTAAACATCAAACTGCTTCTTCTTTTTGCTCTCTTTTTGCTTTCAACTGCTTTTTTTTCTAGTTTGTTTTTAAGCCTCTTGCATCTTCTTTGCTGCCATTGTTAATACAGCTGGGGAATGTGCTTGTGGTAGGGATTCTCATAGATACATGATATCTTTATGAGAGGCCTGCAAATCTAGTGGTTATAATTGAGATGTGAGATACTGTGTTGCTTTCATGGCAATCTAAAGAACTGAAGGGGCAGCAATACTACTAGGCTGCAGAATGAGCTCTGTACATCCATCCCTCCATTACCTGAGGGGAATGTTAAAAAATGTGGCTGATAAGAGTAGTGTTCGGCTATCACCCCTGCTCTTTTGAAAAAAGAAGAAGAAAAGCAAGAGTGCCTTAGTTCTTGTCCTGTCTGTTTCAGCTCAAAGTTCCAAGAGTGATCTCTGACACTTCTCATTGGTGTTGAAACTGAAGCATGGAGCTGTCAGAAGCACAGAGCTGTTTATGTTTAAACCATAAACGTTACATTTGTTTAGGTACCATGGTAAAAACTAGAATGCTGACTTTTCAGTCTTAGGTTTTAAGGAACAAACTGGCCACCTGTACTTCTGCACCCCCTCAGGTTTGCAGTGAGCTACTCATAGGTGACTCACAGGAGAGTAGCCACTTTCATTTGGTTCCAAGTAGGTACTGTTTGTACTCATTACCTAACCTGTGTGTGTGGCTCTGTGCAACTTACTGTAAAACAGCAAATTAGATCTGTATGTGTACGCTGATTTTTAGCACAGAAAACAATTAAGAATATAAGTACTGGATACTTGATTGTTGCAGGCATCTAGAATTTCCGTTATAAAAATGCTGCTGTGCAGTAAGTTCATTCTATATTACAAACCTCTGGGTCGTAATTCTCTCCTGCAAATCTACTTACTGTGAATTGACAGTTTACACTTCTGATGCTTAATCACTTGGTTGCTTTCTGCCTTTAAATGTATGTTGTCTATCATAGTGTGCATGCTTTTACTTAGCTAGTATGTCTAGTTCTGGTTTTCCTATAAAAGAAAGACATTATTTAGAAATGAAATATGTTACTGGATTATGAAGCTCTTCAACGCTTAAGAAATACCAGTTTAAAGACCTATGAAAGATCATTCTGCATCCAGTTTTTCTGCTACCTTAGAAACCTATTTGCCACTTGGCAAATAGGTTAAGCTCTCTAATTTCAGTTTCCTTTATGATGAAGGTGTTGTTTCTTTCTTGTAGTCAGTGATGAGGTGGGTGTGTTGTGTACATGTATACATATTCGTACCCATACATATATCTGTATAACTTAGGGAAACAGTAAAGAGGCTTCTGAGTATTATGGTTATGAGTGGTAGAGATTTATTATGTCATTCATAAAAGATGACAGTGGTCATGTTTGATAAGAAGCTCAGGAGAATAATGCTGCTACAAAGGTTTCACTTTTACTCCATTTCCATTGGTTCTGAGCCAACTATGTGACAAAAATTTGATGTAAGAGCAATAGTTGTCAGAATTGCTTTTCTAACCTTTTTTTGACTATGATATTATCTTGTAATAGAGAGGAGTCAAGGTCCTAAATGCTGTTCTTCCATATTCATTCATGTCAAATAAAAACATACTCCATTTGAAATAATGATCTAAAAATATTTCCATACTTCAGTTGTACAAATCCTTTATTTTATAATTAATAGGATTGATGCATTTTACTCTTTATGCTGGAACCTGGATGAGTTGTCCAGAACTTAATTTCTATTGTGTCCATGGTTATAGAAATACTCATTTGTGAATCTTGTTGTGTTTCCTGGTGTATAACGTTGTGGCTTATGAAATCATTAAAATCCAGTGTTTTGGCTAGGCAACTGTATTCCTTAGGAAGTAAAAGACTGAGGCTGCAAGATATAAAAAGTTTGGTTTGATGTCTTTACACTGTTACCTTTGCATTTTTCTATGCTGTATAACTATTCATAGAAAAAAACCTACATTTAACCATTTATTTAACTTCATCTTCGCTAGCTATTTAGATTTCCATTGTTTTTTTTTTTACATTTTAATTAATAGCTTCCAAAAATGAATGATCCTAACATGGTAAAGTGTAATACTTAGTGTGAGTGAAAATGGCAGAACCACTTCTTAAATAAGATAGTATTATTTTCCCCAAAGTGGTACAGTCTTATTTAAAACGTGGACAATAAATTACAATTATGTTTGTTCTTTTTTTTAGGTCATGTTTACTGGAGACAATATTCCTGTTCATCCTCATGTTTATAGCAATGGTCACATCTGTTTATCCATTCTAACAGAAGACTGGTCTCCAGCTCTCTCAGTGCAATCTGTTTGTCTTAGCATTATTAGCATGCTTTCCAGCTGCAAAGAAAAGGTATGGGGTTTTTTAGCACTGTTGGAGTAGAGTAAGTAAAAGTTAATGGTTTTTTACTTTGCAAAGTGAGATTTTCATTTATCAAATTCTAAAATAGGCAAAGCTACTATATCTACATTTCTACTGAAAAAATACTAAGCTAGAACTGCAAAATAAACAGTACTTTGTAACTGTTTTCATGATAACCTGCATATCATTTTTGGAAAAGAGGAGTGAATGGAATCCTTCTAGTTGTACTAATTGTGAAGTTCAATCATGTTTTAGGACAATTCTTTGTAAATTGATTCTGTCTCTAAAGGCAGTGAAAAATGACTATTGAAATGTCTTTAGGGCAGATGTTTGTAAGGCTTTGCAGATGTTTGTAGGGCTTTGCAGCTGTACTATTTCATTGATCTTGATCATTTTCATTTCAGGAAAGTAAATGGTGCTAAGCTGCCTTTTTGGTCATGGGCTGGCACCGGTACCTTAAACCTTTTTTGTAAAGAGAATACCCTTTTACTCTTGACCATTACTTCTGCAGTGGAATATCTGTGGAAGTTAGACGTGGTCAGAGCTCGTACATCTGTGCTATCCAAACATGCCTATTTATATCACATCCTAGTCAGTCGTAGTCATGTGTATATGGTAGAAAAACACACCCAAAATGGCTTTATATTGTATCCTATGACTTTGGTTTTGCATAATGATGACACTTAAGAAGAAAGCTGAAGAATATGAAGTATTGGTCAGATACAGATGTTTGTTTAAGCTCATTTTTTCACCCACTCCAAGCTGAGACTTATGGATGTGAATTGGATCTAATATATCAGAATTAGATTCCAAACTGCAAAGGAATTTCATTTGGTTTTTTTGAACAAGGGCAGTTCCTTTCTTGTGGGTTGTTTTCTTTCTTTTTATTTATTTCTCCTCCTACCTATCTCCAAACCGTTTGGTATTTTTCGTTAGTTTTTTGCTTGGAATATCTTCAGTAAGAAGTGTTACCTGGATCCTTAAGAGATTTTTCCTGACGAAGGTCTAGCCCTGCCTGTTACCTCATTTTCACTGCATTCACGTGGTAGCCTTTCATAAGCTTATTAAATAGCTCATGTATTACAATCTGAGGATTGTTTGATTATTTGTAGGTCTTTTATTCTGTTGCAGAGGCGACCTCCAGATAACTCATTTTATGTAAGAACGTGTAACAAGAATCCAAAGAAAACAAAATGGTGGTATCATGGTAAGTATTTAACTAGGACCGGGAATTTTGAAAGCCAAAAGCAATTAAAATGTAGGAGAGTAGGATAAATGCATTCAAAGCCTTAAACTCTTTTTTTTTTAAATTTCAAAAAGTTATTAAAATCCTGTTTCTGAGATACTCTGCTGTGATTTTTTTATATCATATTTTAATAATTCCTGATGGAAATTTGAACAGCACGGATTTATATGTTTTAAATTGTAGGATTGAATTTGAATGAAAGTTCTTGTACACTGTATTAGCCAATGACAAGTCTTAGGTTTGGAGTTGGAGAAGGTCTGTAATGAAACTAGGTTTAGCTCTGCATCCAGGGTTTTTGGTTGTCGTTGGTAACGCTTTAAGAGCTTTTATGGCAATTGAAAGATGCCTATATATTTGTAAACAGCTATGTGTTTTAATAGATTTCTGTTAATCAGAATTTCCAGTGTGGGACAGTTGGCTGACTTAAAGACTCTTAAGAACTAATAAGTCAATAATATATTAATAAGATTCTACAGGTACATGATAAAAAAAAAAAAAACATTCTAAAATTGCTACATAGAGTACTACAGTGTCTGCAGTGGTAGTGTTGTGTTGGTTTGGGTTTTTTGTTTGTGTTTTTTTTTTTTTTTTTCTTTCCATGTGCTCTCTATCTGACTTTATAATGTGTGGTTTCTTTCTTCTGCCTCAACATTTGTCATCCTCTTCCCAGAGCTGGGGTTGGCTGTATGTGCTTGTCTTAACCACTGCATTGGTGAGGAAAGAAGGAAGGAGGGGGTAGAGACGGGCTATGCTTTTCTTCTCTCCTCTCCTGTCAGCCAATACTTTCTTTGCTTTCCCTAGGAAAATATTGTACAAATGGTGGTTATCAGAAAGAAGCCCATGTATTTTGGGAAGGGATGTGTTAGAGCAGGTAATACTGTATGCTAGAGTGGTGCAGGAGGAGTTGATCCTATCGCTACGTTTCACTGAAGGCTTCATCATAAGACATCCTCTGTTTTTCACTGCCGCCCCACCCCAGGACATGTTCTGTCCCCTATGTGAAATGAGACCAGGTATTTTGAGACAGTGGGAGTTAATGACTGGAGAGGCAAATGCCAAAGCCTTCACCCTTAGATTCTTGAAAGCCCATGGATGCCTTAACAATAAAAACTTGAGAGTTTCATAATGCTTGCTGAGACCTGTGGGGTTTTGATATATGGTAACGTAACAGAATGAAACTCTGTTTCTCATAATACTCTAATAGTATCTCTAAAACAAGGTGACTTCAATTACAGTAAGAGGAGTGCTGTATATCATGGGATTAAGAGGTATTTAAGAAATTCAGCACTGTTTACCATATGGTTTTACATTATGTTGTTTTTAAAATTGACTCCAAGAGTAATAATCCTATTGCCCGCAAGGCTGGGTTTTTCATCTTCACCGGATTATTCGGTAGTCTCTTTCTCTTCTCTTTCTGTTTTTGCGCTCTTGTAATGTGTTTGGTGCTTCTCCATTTCTAGTTTTACTTTCTCTTTATTGGCAATTTTTGGAGAGTTTTTATTAACTATTTTTATTTTCACTTGCTAGTTATTTTTAAAGAGAAAGAAGTAAAGTTTCATTTATTAGCTTTATCTTGTGATTAAAATATGTTCTGTCTACTTTGAATTTGTACTAGAGTCTCGTTTTGATTGAGGATTGAAGTCTATCAAGGAGAAAAGTCTACTTTGATTTCTTATTCACAAAATTCAATTTGAGTAAAACAAGCAAAACACCAAATGAGTATGAAAAGAAATGTGGGTTATCTGACTCTGAAAGTTGCTGTATAATTGTAGCTCAAAACCATCAAGCTGCTTATAGTCCACTGGACAAGTCATTTAATTACTTCAAAGTAACTATGCAATGGCTGTTTTCTGAAAGTCAGAAAACCCTACCCCTTCCCAAATTCAGAGCAACCTAAAAACCAACCTGAGGCAAGAGAACGCAAGTCAGTTCATTTAAATAATTCATACTGTTTTGCTCCATTATATTTTCATTTCTTTTTTAACTTCCTTTTTAAGTACTAATTACAAAGGAGATCATGATTAAAAGTTCATTGGGCTTTTTCCCCCACACCATTAAATTCTTACATTAAAAAATAGAACACACCCAATGTCCATTGGGCAAAAATTTTCTTAAATGCTAGAGGGTTTTTCCTTCAAGTTTTGTATGTCACTTGCTCCTTCTCTCAGTTACAAGTAATTTTGTTTCTCTTCTGTGGACATACAAGACTGCCAAGGCATGATCTTTAAATTTTCAGTATTTTTTTAATGGGTTTGAGGAAATGGTGGGTTACACTAAAATGGGAAGTGTAGCTTGCCTGCTAATTTTAACCACCTCTGTCTGGAAAAGAACTGTCTTCAACCTTATGTACACCTGAAAAGATTTACAAGCTCTTGGAAAAGGTGATCCTGTCATCTTCATTTTCTGCTCCTGCTTCAACTAAAGTGTCACATACCTAATCTTGTGGTTGAACCACTTCGGGCTGGGTAAATTAAGGGAGAAAACCCAGTCCCAACCAAGAAAGAAAACCAGCTGTCCAAGGGTAACCACTGAGTGAAATAAATGCCAGTGGTAATACAGGAACATGTCGGGGAGATGCAGAGTGGTTCTGCCCCTTCTGTTGTCAGCTAGCCATTGGACTGACTTAACTTTAATGTGAAATTGAATCCCTGTGTTTTGAAGAGAAAGGAGGGAGACTGTCATCACTTTAAACATATGCCTTTGAAGGAAATTTTTTTTCCACTAGGTGCCTGGAATTTATTTAGCTGGAAGCAAATAGTGCATGATTGGGAGCTGCCGTAAAGCAAACAGATATGAACACAGAGGGATAAAGTGGCACTTTGAGATATATTCTGACATGTAAATGTGTGTCTCTGTGCATTTAGTTTATTACAGAGTTTTCAATCTCTCGTTTCATCCCTGCCCCAACAAAGCAACTTATTCCAAAAGCAGAGTTATGGAGTCTTGTTTGCTACACACTGATGTGCTTGCAAGCCCTGTTTCAAAACTCCTGATCTTTGATAACTAAAAATATTTCTAGATTGTCTGCCCTATCCAACGTCTGCTTCAACTGTACATTGAATTTCATGCTGAGTTTCAATCTGAGGGTCGATCATGCTGTGTTAAAGACAGGAGGATCTTCCAGGTGGTTTTCTTGGGCATCCAGGCTGAAATTGGTTTCATAAAGCTGTTGCCTGTTTTTGGTGTTGTCAGGAGGTAGAATTTTGTGGAAAAAAGAGGGCAATGGTGTTCGTTTTCAACCAGTACCTCCTTACTGCTTTTGGTTTTGGGGTTTTTTAATTAGAAAGTGTTTTCTCTGGTATTTGGCCTAAACTTCTAGTACACAGTTCAAATACCTCTTCTCTCTCTCTTGCATCGTTGTCCAATCTTTTTTACATGTACAGTTTTTCGTTCTTTACCCTCCTATCAAAATGAAGAAGGTTTTTTACATGTAATAGTATTGATGACAATATTTTCCAGTGAGAATGTAGAATTGTTCACTGCCACTTTGTACATACTAAATCTGCAAACAGTGAAAATACTGTTTATGAGGCTACGTTTTCTAGGTGTGCAAGGTTACAAGTAAGTGCATTAAAAATAACCAGACAGTAAGTTTGCTTTCTGTTAACAAGCTGAATATTTACTGTTACCCAATGCAAATATACTGCAGGTTGATGTGTGGAAGACGAAGTTTGAAAGGGAGAGCTTTCACAGACAAATATTTACTTTAATGTTGAGCATAATGCAGAAAAGATTGGCATAGAATACTCTTCTTTTTGTAGTATGTTCTGTCCAATCACAGTATCTAAAATTTAGTGAAAGTAAGTTATTTTCATGTTTAAGATTTTAGGATTACAGTAGTAACATTACTTTTGCATAATTCTGTCAGCTATAGTTCGTGTTGATTCTTGAGAAATAAATGAATATACACACATAGATATATTTATAAAGGGTTGAGAATGCATCAGGAGAAGCCCACTCTGCCAGCTCTTATTGCCATACGTTCCTTATAAAAGGATTTCTCAATTTGATAACTGATGTGGACCTGCTGTACTTTAAGGGGGGCAAAATGTTAAGCATATTTGGTCTTTCATTTTCCTAATGAGTGGCTTTCTAAATATCGAATGTGGAAATTACTGTCCTTTTAATGGAATATTTGCTAATACTAATGTGCTTGGGGGTGTATGTGTATTTTGGAAGATTTATGTTTGATACTCTCTTCATTTTTTTTTTTCCTGAGTCATTATTAAACAAAACCGCAGAATTATTCAATCAGTGTATTTCCACTGCATGTTACTGTCTATGCTAGGAATTGTTTCTGCGTACAGCACCTTGCTAATTTGGACTTAGAATGTTTATATGTTTTCCATAAATACTCTTCTTTTATTTTAAAGATGACACATGTTGATGCCACCATTTTGTGATCCTCGTAGCAGAAGATAGTCCTACTGAGAAAATGAGCACTTTGATCATTCAGTCTTTGAACTTTAACCTTTGACTGGAAGTGACCTATAGGCAATGAAGACTACTTCCTTTGACTGCATTTTTACTAGTGTGCATTCTGGGCGCATGTTGATCGCTGGTTCAGTCCATGCAACTGACATGCTTTTATTAGTCATACAGTATTAATGCAGGTGTCCAGAAATGTCAGAATAATTCCATTATTTTTATTTTAAGCTTTTGGAGGAATTCCAGGTCTTCATATATTGTGCAATAACACTGAGCTCCTTGGCGGTTTTGGTGCATCCATTGCCGGCAATGGACATTGTACCAGGGAAAGGTTTTGCTCCTGCCACAAAAAAAGATTGATGCATGACAGAGCTTATGAAAGTTTCAGATATATTTGGATTATAAGCAAGGGATCGACCATTACCTTAAAAGCCACCCCATTCTTTTATATTTGGATTCTATGCACTGTGATCACAAAACTAGCAGCATGAGTTAACATGCTTAGCTGAAGGACTGTAATAAGATCATTGCATATTTATTAAATTGTTTATCTGCTGTCAAATTGTTTTGACATGGAAGGTTTTTCAAGTGACATTGGCAGAGAGGTACAATGTTATCCCTATGGTGAAATAAAACTACTTTTTGTATATAGTTATTCATATCTCTGAAGCAAAGGTATGAGTAATTTAGGGTATGAGTGATTTAATCAAGAATTTATTTTGGAGATAGGAGAGGATGGCAGTGATATAACTGAACTTGCTGCAGTCCGTAATTGGGCTTGTAATTTGTACTTTAGAGCTTTTTCCAAATAGATTGCACACTGTTATTTCCTGCTAGCCATCAGCATGAGCCCTACTGCCTACACCAATATTTCATTTATTTATGTGTTTGAAAGCAATCCATATAACATTTTTTGTTTGCATTCACTGTTTCTTTTGTTGTTGTATGTCATGTTTGAATGTTACAAAACAATATTTTGATTGAAAAGCTTTGTCAGAAGATATTTTCATGTAAATTATTTCTTTATCTTGTAAGCATCATCTTGTCTTTTAATCCTGTACTATAAAAAGAAAAAAAAAATACATTTTTGACAGAGGCTTAATGTTTTGACAAAAAAGTGTGGACCTTCTTATTTAAGTTTAGACTAAAGTATATTTTCTTAACTTGCTTGTCCCACGCAGCCATACCAATTTTTTTCCAGGCTTTTACTTCACCAAAAAAGAAGAAAAAGCCTAAAATCAGATTGACATTTTTCTATGGAGCAACATTTATTGAAATAATAGATAGTTGTTCTCACCAGTCTGTAATATTTTGATACTGCAATTAGGTTGTCTTTTTAGGAAGCACTTTTATAAACTTAATACCTTTACACATATGCAAAATTTCTATAACTTTTTTTTTACTGTTGCCTTATTGTTGCACTCAAAAAAAAAAAAAATTCAAGTGATTAATGCATGAATGTCTAAGTCAAGTAACTACTTGATTTAAAAATGAATAAACAAAACCCCCAGAAAAACCCCAACCCAGAATGAATAACTACAATAACAAACAGAAAATTGGCTGAAAATATTGATTTTTTTTCTTACTGCTGTATGATAACTGACAAGTTTTATAGCCTTGTACATACTTCTCTGTTACGTAATGTTTAAAACATTTTAAAAAGTATAGATGCTTAACTCAGGGTGGATAGACTTCAGATGGATTTGCTTCAGAGAAGTATTTTGTACAGCAACTGAATTATGGATATTGCCAGTGAAGTGAGGCTACAATATACTTCAGGAACTGCTATTTTTTCTACTGTATTGAAAATATCTCTTGGCCTTTAAAACTCAATGGTAAAATCTAGCTTTGGATATAAATTTGATCTGTGTATATACTTTCACAATGAGCCTTTAAAACATAGAATTCAATTTCTTTTAAGAGCCAAAAATAATCATTTTAAACAAATGAAATAGTTCCGTTCCTAACTTTGTGTTTAGCAAAATTGTATTGTTGTGAGTTAATCAAGCTGGTTATTTTTGGAAATGGTTCATATGAAAGAGCAGTAATCTGATACTTAATCTGTATATTCTTGTTAACTGCTCTATTGATGGAAAGGATTGACGCATCTTTGAGAAATTCATGTGTGAATGGTTCACATAATGGATTCTGTCTAATAGTCCACAGGAAAGAGACCTTATTGTGACACAAGGTAATGTCTCTGAAAAAATGGTTCAAGTACATCTTCTCAGATTCATGTATCTTTTCATATGGTGGCTTGCCATACTACAATACATGGTTTCAGAGAAGCTTTATGACATACTATATGTATTTTGTTGAAGATGTGCGTTGTAGTTTTATTGACCTATGCTATCACATGGACTACAATGAAGTTAAATAACCAAATTTATGCTGCTCTTTAATACCCCCCCTATAATATACTTAGATCAAAAAAATGCAAGGTAGATTAGAAGAGAATGTACCTCAGGTCTTTTAGTTTACAGTAGAAATGCCTCCATTGGTTCTCTTGTAGATCTGTGGGTAAGTTCACCTATATAGAGAGGGCCAAGACAAAGCTTGTATACCACTCAAGCCCTCAAAATAATGCAACTATTCTGACAATGCTATGATGTCCTGAAATAGGGCTTGAATTAGATGAAGGTGGTGCCATCCTTTCCATAGGGTGACCCTGTGTATGTAACTTTCTTTCACTTGGAATTTCTCACATGAAATGGTTACAGAATTGGCTTGAAACGATCTTGCTTTTATTTTGTGTCAATGTTCATGTTGTTAAACACTTTGTTTTGTGTTTAGTGTCTTTATACTATAACACAATAAATTCTTGTTTTAAAATAGATTACTACCCTTGAATGGAAATACGTGTGGACCTTTTCATGGTGGAGTGCAGAAGCACTGTTCCTTATATTCAGCTACTCTTGAGACAAAGCTGTCAGTAATTCCAAAATGCTGTGGTGGATATCAAGGAAGGAATTTGGACAATAGTGAGGTGTTTCGTCTTTTCTCCAGAGGGTACCTGTTGTAACAGCTGAAGGAAAGAGTTTCTTTAAAAAAAAACCACTAAGATTTAGTGCTTTCATTTCTCATGGATGATCAAATAGTTCCTTATCATGGTTCTTAGCCATTTGACAAACACTGCAAATATTGAATAAGGAGTTTTAGATCCAAGATTTTTGTTTGCCTGCAGTTGTGGGAAGAGAGTTTCTATTACTTTGTTAGCATATGTCAGGACTGTTAAATTAAACTTCTGCTGCCTCATATCAATAATTGCTTTCAGTTTTGTACAATTTTTTTATTCAAGAGAAGATGGCTTCTCTTTTGGAAAAAGTAAGGCACTTTCTTGATACCTAAAAAAACTATTTTTGTGAAAAATTAAGGGTTTTTTTAATTCATATATCATATGTCTGGATGTTTGATTTTTAGTTATTACTTTATTTGAAAGTCTGGCAAAATATAGTTCATATCTAAGGTTTTAAAGGTACGGTCTAAGAAGACCATAAAATTCCCATGTCAGTAATTAAATTTTAAAGGACAGATTAAACAAATGTCTGTCAGGAAAGGTTTTAAAAATAATTGATAGTAAGACTTCCCAGTCCTGTTCTTGGTGGGGTTTTTTTGTATATGTTAATATTTATTAAAATGAATGATGTTTTAAAAACAGAGGGGAAAAAAACCACCTGTGGTAGTTATGTTTCTTAGATGATGTCCTGTTGATATTAAAAGCTTTGCGATAGTGCAGCTATATAACTTCTAGCTTTGTTGGGGGAAGCCAGTATAGTTTTTGCCTCCTCCGGTAAAGCAATTCGGCATTATGATGTGCTTGCACACTCACAAATCCTGATCATTCTAAAAAAAAAATGTTTGAATGAAGTTGCTTTTAAAACCAGTTACTCTTAATCCAAATCACTCAATCCAGTTTGGATTTGCTCTCGTAAGCAGTGGTACCTGAACAGTTGAGTGTTGAACTGGATAAGGGTAGTTAAGCTGCATTAGTGATATTCCATCTTCAGCTGCAGCTACACAGCAGGGTGGGAAGAGAGACTTGAGATTTGGTTTGTGTGCAGGTACTTGTTGGCCTATTGTTTCTAGGACTCCTACGAACTTTCCAAACCATCAGGGTTTAAAATACCTTAATAAAACTGGAAGAGTAGAAATACCATGAGCCTTCTTTTACTATATAAAAATACAACTCAGAAGTACTTTTATTTCATATTACTGATAATAGCAATGCAGGATATGTTCACTTGCCATTTTTTTTTTTCCCCCTCCAGATTTTAAGTACTTTTTATAGTAGTATTTGAGGGGGTTTGAGCAGTTGATGCAACTTAAGAAATTCTCTCTGGAGCTACTTAAAGTGAGGGTTTTTTAAATTGCAAAGCAAGAGCATTTTCAGTAACTTTCTAGTTCCAAAGTAGTTGCTGTCATGAAGTGGCTTCCTTAGAAACTTGTGTGGGTTTTATTCAGATAATTATGTTGTGTTTAAAAAACAAAAACTAAACGCAAAATCAATTATCATGCAGTATATGATATCGGTGTAGAGATCAGATTTATAAGTCTCTGTCCATAGTCTTTTTAGTATAATACTCCATAGGAGCTCTGAGGGTGTTTGTCAGTGATAGCAGGTTAGATTGTATTTAACCCCCTTCAGTTTACATACATGCTATCTGCAAGTGTAACTTTGTCTTTTGAAGTGTCATTTTTCTCTTGGCTTCTGCTGGTGAAAGAGCTGCTTGTACGAGACACTACTTTTTTGGAATAGGAATTCAGTGAAGAACTGAAAACCATAATGATAGCCTCAAGGAAAGATGTTACAATCTGAAATCCTATAACACTGACCACAGTTGCTTCCCTCATGCTGGTCTGTCTTTTGGTGTTTAAAATCTCCATGATAAGACCTTAAAAATTCTGTCTTGTCTTCAGCGGGCGGGAACCTATTCTCTTGGAACCTACACACTTTGGAGTGCTTTCTGCCAAGTAGGTCAGGGTTAAATCTGTTCAGATGAACATTCTGGGCCCTTTCACTTCCCAGGACTACGATATTATCTGGATGGTGCTAATGCAATTCTCCAGGGCATTTTATCCATAGAGATAAAATCAAGCAGGGTTCCTGCTATTCAGCGTCTTCTCTTAGTTTACTGCCCTGAAAAGGAGGAATTTGTACTCCTCCTCCTTTCTTTCCAGCCTCATGATTCACATTCCTACCTTGCATCCAGCTTTATTCTCTGAGTCTGCACTGAGATGATTTAGCATGTTAAGCCAGTAGGAAACTGACTTGAGAAGAAAAAGTGAAAATCTTTCTTCTCAATTAGCAGATTGAATCAGCTTGCTGCATAATCAAGAGTTTCAGAGCTAGTGCAAGAAATGGAAAGGATTGTGCAGCTGGGGTTTGGGAAGTGATGTCTGAAACCTGATTCCTATCTTTAGATTCTTCTGCATAATATAAAGTACTAGAAACCTTGTTTTATGCAGAAGCTGAGTTATGTGCTATGAGAAGCCTGAGAGCTGGAGATCTGGACTGCCTTTGACAATCTATGGCGGTCTGTTGTAACTCTGTTTTCTAGTAAAAATTCTGAAGTTGTTCCAAAGCTGTTGTTCCAAAGCCGTCAAATGATCTATTACTTCTCCATTTAGATGCCTTGAATTGCTGTGCCCGGATTTTTTTGCTTGGCTTTTTGGATTTTTTTTTTTTAAATAGCAAGGCTGGTAGCATTGTTCTGTGTCGATATTTTTAGTTAGTTTTTATCAGACCAACATTGTCAAATCTTAATCAAGTATAGAATTACAGATTCAGTGAAGCTGCTCAGAAAATGCGCAGTTTATTTTCCAAAAGGAAGGCAATCATTATGTTACAAATCAAATGTTCTTGAGCTTAGATAGAAAGCCAAATGTGGTACAGTTCATCTTCTAACACAGAAAACACTTGAGACAGAAGTCTCGAATACAGATCTCATTTGTCTATTGTATGCTTAAAGAACAGGACTCTTGCATTGTGGTATGAGGTTTTCAAGACAAAACCATGCTGTTCCTCATCTCACCCCTTCCTCTGAAGATCTTGTTCAAAAGACAATTGAAGTCTGATGGTTTTGATCTCAATTTATTATTTGTACTGGGTCAGTAAAGAGTGTGTGACAGCTGTCATTCTGACCGGTGACAAAGGGTGAACAGCTCTTGACTATCACTCTCTTACTCTCTAAACTGTCCATATGTCTACAGAAAACATTGGTAGCTGTATTTCACATGCACAAAATAAAATACACCTTTATTGGATGTAGACAATTTATTGAAGTTAGTACTCTGAAAGTAACAGTATAGGAGGTTTACATCACTAAGTAAACAAGTCACAAAGACTAATAAAACACCCGATATCTCTGGATGATTTAGAGGATTATATCAAGCCTGAATTTGCATCAGTTTGCCTTGCTTTGCATAAGGATTTGAGTTTATGGGGAAAAAAGAAATTTGGGGCATCACCTTGCACCAATGTGGTTTGTATCACACTGAGTTTTGGACTATAACTCTTTTTTAATCTCCTATATATCTGTACATTATCATATTCCCCAAGCAGTAATTTCTGTCTTCAGCATCATGCTGAAGTAACAGGTGACTTCAGCTTCCTTAACCAAGTAATAGTCCAGACAATCCTGTGTTGGGAATGATCTTCCAAATGCTTCTGCAAATTGTCTTGACTAACACAGTGAGGATGCCATATGAAGATAAGCTATGCTCACCAAGTGGGGTGGGAGGGAGAAATGAGTGGGGGAACAACCAGTTCTTGAAGGTTAAGTTCAATAGATTTCCGAACATTCTCAGAGAATTGGTGGCTGGTGGCATGGTGCTATTTTTTTAAGAGGACATCAGTAATTGCACCAAGCTGTAATTCTTCCGTTACAAAGCTCTTCAAAAGTGGAAGAGGGCAAATGCAATGCAACAATGGTCACAATGCAACTGAAGGATCATGGTCCTGTAAGAAAACCAGTATCAGAGTTTGTTGGGATATGCTCTACTAAGAAAAACCACTGGTCCAATCAAACTTCACAACTCAGAGGATGGATAGCCCTCTCCATGAACTGAGGTAATAGGTTTCTTTTTGCCTTTGCAATAATTTTTCCAGAAATGCTAGTCAACTCTGAGCCAAGTAGACTTCATACTGTGCCTGACAAGAGATTCTGAAGTCTCGCAGGTAAAAAAAAAATAGACCTGGTATGGCACTTTGCTATATATTTTTGTAATTCTGAAATTTCCTTCTGTCAGCTTCCTTCCTTTTTTTAGTCTGTAGGAATAGACTAAATCATATCTGGACATTACTCATGTCTTCCTGGTACCTCAGGTACTACTAGGGAATGCTATATAGAAAAGCT
The DNA here is from genome assembly GCF_000690835.1 of Fulmarus glacialis. Lineage (NCBI taxonomy): Eukaryota > Metazoa > Chordata > Aves > Procellariiformes > Procellariidae > Fulmarus > Fulmarus glacialis. The sequence continues at coordinate 23,380 of NW_009232847.1, forward strand.
TGTGATTCTTTTCCATAAAAACTTCTCTGAATAGTTCTTATGCTTATCTAAATATCTACTTCTATACTTTTCCCATCAGCTACTTTGTAATGTTGAGGTTTTTTAAACTCACTTCTGTGCAACACTTTTTGAAAGTGAACATTCTAAAGGTTTACCATTTGGATGTTGATATGAATTGTCATTTCATCCAGCAGGCAAGTTTCCTTATGTTAGTGACTGAGCATGCAATATAGTAAAGCTTAGGTCTTCCTGAATGATTTCTGAGATGTAAATCGATCTAAACTTTTTATCCAGTATTGGATGTACCTGGGTAAGTATGGCAAGAGGTATCTTGTGCCAGCCAGCCCAGTCTGGAGCATCCCTGCACCTCACGTTTAATGTCTTGGAGTTCTCTTTGGAGTAAACCAAGGATCTAATTGGAAAGTTTGTGGTGAACTTTGCATAAGCCGATGCCATACTGTTTTGTGGCAAGATAGCTTTCTATGCATTTCAAGGCAGCTATTATGCACCTTGCTTGATTTTGAGTAAAGGGTCCTTTCATTGTTAGGAGTTTGTCACAAGATAAAACATTTAAAGCACTTAATTCTTTCTTTCTTGTATTTGCAAAGTATTATTGCAGGATTTGGCCCCTGGAAAGGAGTTCTGCTGCATGGTCTGCACGAGAACGTTGCTTCTTTCTGTCATAGAGCTTTATTTCTTGGATTTGGTCTCCACACTAGTTTTATGTGTACGTACATACTACAGATGGTTAATAAGTCTCACTTAGGCCATGCATTAACCTGAGTTGATTTTAGTGTATATCCATCTTGATATGTATGTGTTGTGGTTTAACCCGGCAGGAGCCAAACACCACACAGCTGCTTGCTCACTCCCCGACCCCCTCCCCCGCCCCCCACCGTGGGATGGGGGAGAGAATCGGGGGGAAAAAAAAGTAAAATTCGTGAATTGTGATAAAGACAGTTTAATAGAACAGAAAAGGAAGGGATAATAATAATAATAATAATGGTAGAATATACCAAGTGAGTGATGCACAATGCAATTGCTCACCATCCGCACTGACCGATAACCAAGTAGTGATTGCTACTTCCTGGACCACACCTCTTATTTATATACTGAGCATGACGTGATATGGTATGGAACACCCCGTTGGCCAGCTGGGCCAGCTGTCCTGGCTGTCCTCCCTCCCAGCCTCTTGTGCACCTGTCAGAGCATGGGAAGCTGAAAAGTCCTTGATTATAGGGTACTTAGCAACAACTGAAAACATCAGTGTGTTATCAACATTCTTCTCATACTAAATCCAAAACAGAGCACTAGAAAGAAATTTAACTCTATCCCAGCCGAAACCAGGACAGTATGTTATATTTTACTTTCCTTGATACAGTATCAAGGACCTTATTATTTATAGCTTTTCATTTAAAAGTGCAGGTTTCCATCACTTCTACATTTTCATTCTTTTTTTCTTGAAAGTAAAGATAATGCGTTAAAAATAATCTGGAGAAAAGGAAGTGAGAATTTGCTAGCTTGTGTCTTGAAGTAGAAACTTACAGGCTGCCTCCCTCCAAATTTGGATTTTATTATCTAAGGTGTTTTTTCTGTTTAATATTTTTCTTTTATCAAATGTGTGTATGAAACAATAATATACTGAGTTCCATAGTGAACTGTAGGTGTAGTGAGGAAACGGATTTGAAAATCTTGTGATGGTTTTCATCTATCTGTAAAGACGCAGTGTCTTGTAGATTGCTTATGCTTTGCTGTAATATGGCTTTGAAGGATCAAAACATTTTCAGACATGGGGGTGTTTCACTAACTTCTGTGAAGGCATGTGGGCACTGCACACTGCACTTTTTTAAACTTCAGAGAAATTGAAAAATATGCATATCTGTCATAGATGTTCCCTTTTTAAGCTTTTTTAATTGCTGTTCAGGTAGTAGATTGGTACTATTCTCTTGTTAAATGAACACTGAACTTCTCAAATTATGTGGGGGTTTACTCTAGCTTAAATTGTCAAATTCAGCAACGTTCAATCATCACAAAACTAATGCTTTTGGTAAATTATTGGATGGGTGGGAAAGGTCTGGCTCAGTTAAGTGCTACACAGCAGCATTTTAGCAGAAACATCCAGTTAATGCATTTGTGTCAATTCTCAAAATATTCTGGAACTCCTGTAACCCCCAAACTCCCATGGCCCTGGCACAGCTAGCACATAATTGCAAACTGATGATTTGGTGACAATGCAGGATAAGATTTCTTTTTAAAAATTATTATTAATGGAAGAATGTTGTGCTGACTGCTCATTAAAAAAAAATTTACGAAGCTTGAACTGCTGCAAAATTTACTATCTGTTATATTACTCCTTTATATAGCAATAGAATTTAGTCCAGCTATTTTTGTCAGATTCCATACATGACAATTTGTGCTTCGTTACTGCCAGTAGTTTATAATTTTATTAGCAGTCCCCCAGAAACTTTTACTAATGGTTGGAGACTTAATTTTGACAGGATTGTCAAATGCTCTGAAGCCAAATAGCTTTAGTCAACTTAATCTAACATAAATATGATTCCCATCTCTCTCAAAATACATTGTTATACTATTGATTCACTGTTGTCTTGTGGAAAAGTTACAACACTAGTGGCTATAACATACATTATAGACAGCAAACTTCTTGCATGGTAAGCTTACCTAGAAATGGCTACTTTGTAGGTGAAACTGAGTAGTTAAATTGCATTTGATGTGGGTGTAGATGTACAGATTCTGTATTTTCAACTGATGTAATACCTACTGTTTACTCAGTAACGCTTCACGTGTTTTGAAGCTGTATGTTGCTGCCATCCCTAAAAGTAGCACACATCTAGTTCTGAGAGCTATCACTTAAAAGATTAGGCAAACTGGGACTGAAGCTAGTGTATGCTGGCAGGAAATAGTATTAATGGAAAATTGAAGGCATCGGTAATCCTCTAAAAACAAACATCGTTTGAGTGACAATGCTGCCGGTTGTCCTTGCTTTTAGTGTTCCCATTCATGAGATTCTATACTTATGAGCATGTGTAGGCAATGCTTTAGTGTTCCCATTGATGGTGATAAACCCTTTATGTCATTACCTATTCATGTTTACAATACTAGTAACTTCTGAAGCTTGCTTTTTTTCGGGGGGGG
>NW_009232848.1:0-326 GCF_000690835.1 Fulmarus glacialis
AACCCAAACCGTTCTATGATTCTATGAAACCCCCCAAACCCAACCTTTCTCCCATTGCCAGCCTGCGCCTGCCTTTACCCCTGCCTCAGTCCCCACCCCACCAGGGCGGCAGCTGCCCAGGGCATCCCGAAACCCCACGCCCGGGCAGGGGCTGCTTCATCCTGGGGGGGAGCTGAGGGGTTCAGCCTTGGCCCTTCAAGTTTCCCTGCCCTCCTTGGGGCTTCCAGGACTATTCCTGGGTCCCCGCGGGGATGTCGAGCCCTGGCGTGACCCCTGTTTTCTCCCGCAGGATTTACATCGTCTCACTCCAGCTGCATAAATATGCC
>NW_009232848.1:368-975 GCF_000690835.1 Fulmarus glacialis
AAGAGATTTTTTTTGGACCTAGGTACGTTATCGTACTAACTTTTTAAAGTCAACTTAAACGTATGCATCCAAACATATGAAATAATTTATCTCTAAGTGATTTATCATAGAGAGCATCTTTATTTCAAACACTTGTTAAAAATACCCTTTAAAACAATGGCTGTTCAACTATTCATTAAGTCCATTTTAAGTAATTTCATATATTAATATGCATTAACATATTTCTGCAGAAGAATCGAAAGTAGAGATGCAATATGAAGTTGTGCGAGATAATATTGGATTGGCAGTGATACTTTAAAATAGTATTTTCAGGTTTTGATACTGTAGTATTTTTCAATCCTACAGCTTATTTTCTTTGGTTTTGTGCGTGTACTTTCAGTTTTAACAAAAAGGTTGAAAACATGAAAATCTGTTCTACACAGATTTCTTGCTGAGTAGGACGTGTCGTGAATAGGAGAAAGATAAAGTTACACGTCAGGTACATTTGTCGTTTTAGGTAGAACGAGACGTTTCTCATCTCGGATATGTTAGTGCCCTAACATATCCAGCTGCAGGTCAGCACGAGATGTTTTATTAACCCCGCCGAGGGACGTACAGTAGTGTGGAG
>NW_009232848.1:1004-1529 GCF_000690835.1 Fulmarus glacialis
CGAGAACGGACAGATAATTGCGGGATTCAAATAAATAGAGCTTCTATGGAAGGCAGCTTCACGTGGAGGTGCTGGTTGACTCCTTCTGCCGCTGGTACTGCTGGAACCAGCCCTCCTCCGGGTCCACGCAGAACTTCTTCCCCTTCAGCAGCTCCACGCTGGCGGGGAGAGAGGGGCTGCGTTAGCTGGGGGGGTGCAGGATCCGGCCGTGCCCTGGGGTTCCCCTGCCAGCCTGGGGGTGCCGGCAGCATCCTGCCCCCCGCACCCCCCGAACGTGCTGACTTTTAGCAATCTCTGAAACCTCGGCTTCCTTCCCATTTTTCTGCGGGGCAGCTGAAAGGGGGGGTTTGGGGGCTCTTTGGGAAAAAGCAGGAGGGAGGTGAATGTGAAGAGCCAGGCAGGGCACCCCCACCCACGGCACCCTTTGGGGGTGGCTTGTTTTGGGGGATCCCTGAAGGCAGAACAACGGGTGGGGAAGGTGGGCGAGCGAGGGTGAGGAGCGGGGTGCCAGGGAGGAAGGCTGGG
>NW_009232849.1:0-217 GCF_000690835.1 Fulmarus glacialis
TCTTTTGCAACCTTAATGATTCTATGATTATAAATGTAAATTTATTTGACAAATGATTTCTCTGTGAACTAAGCTCTTAATCACCTCCTGTGAGAATATGGGAAGCAGAGTTTTGGAGTAAAAATTTTAATGGCTGCTTCTAACTAGCTGCATGATCTTGTCAAGTAACTGTCTTTGTCTCTGTTCATCCTATTATGCCATTATGTGCAACTGCAGG
>NW_009232849.1:248-3577 GCF_000690835.1 Fulmarus glacialis
ACAGATATTCCCGAGCAGCAGGGTGATGGGTACCTTCTTGTCTGCATTTTTTAAATATTCGAGAAGCAGACCTCCCCAGAGCCCTATTTAAACACCGAAATGTATCAGTCATGGCTTTTTAAGATCACTTGCTGTCTCTGCTACAGTTGCTTATTTGAGTGCTGTGCAAGGTACAAATAGACTAAAGAGCTTATAAATGTGAAAAGATTTTCTTTTTTTCACGTTATACCTCAGCTTTCCTACTGTGTGAGCATTGATTATCTTCAGGTCAGTCAAAAAGAAATGAAACTGTGTACGTCTTATAAAGTCAGAGTCTGCCCTGGCTTGTGGCCCTGATAAGTCAGTAGAAAATCCTGCAAGACTTCTGGAATTGGCCACAATAAACTGTAGGAAAGGAGTGGAAATGAGAGACTCAAGTCTTATACGTCTTTTTTATTCTTTTATTAACAAGAGCCACAGATTAATATCCTTGCAAGGCATAGTGCTTTACTTTTTAGATTAGTTTCAGTCAGACTACTATGTGTAAGAAAAACAGATTCTGCCTCTGAGTAAGCTGTTGTTTTACCTGTAACATGTTTTCCATAATTCCCTTTGTCCAAATCAAATTATGTGCTCCTGAAATCTAATTGAAGACCAAATTCTACTGCATTTGCTCTAAGGAGATCTGCTGAAGTTAGTGGCACTAGTCCTGAGTATTAGCAGAGCCCCGTGGCTGAACTGGGCTCGTGAGGAACTTGCAATTGAATTTGCAAGCAAAGGAGACCACCCTGCCACTGCTTTCACCATTGAAATGCACATTTCAAATGTCGTGAAAGGCTTTTCTTTTTTTTTTTTTTTTCACCCTATACCCTAGCTTTCCTAGTGTGTGAGCTTTGATTATCTTCAAGTCAGTCAAAAATGTATGAACGTTGACTCCTCCAGCCACCCACAGCTGATTTCAGTTGTCCTACTGAACGGGTCTTATGTCAGCTCATCATATGCCTCTTAGTAGCCTGCACCAGAAAGGAGTTACCTCAAGGGCTGAATTACCGCATTCTCTCTTTTTTCTTGGAACAAAGGTGGAATGTCTCTGGGGGAAGCTGGCTGGTCCGGGGGACCCTGTCTCCAGTAAAACCGGGTAAGGTAGATAGCAGGCAAAAAGCAGTAAACACAGAGGTGGAATAGTGACAGATGCAGTAAGACTAAATAATCGCAAAGTCCTCCCTTTTAAAAAATAAAAGGCTGAGAGGGGTAATGCTATAAGTCAGTAAAATCAGGAATGGTGAGAGGAAGATGAATTGGGAATGATTAGTCACTGTTTCTCATATTATGAGCATGATGAGGCACTCAAAGAAAAGATAAGGCTGTGAATTAAAGCAAACAAAAGGAAACATTTTTATCACAAAATGCCTAATTAAATTGTAGAAATCTGTCAGTGAATGCCATAGGGGCCAAAGGTACAAGTAACTTCAGAAAGGTATCAGAAAAAGTTAAGCAGATGGATAGAGTATGCCACCTCCAGCTCAGAGGTGCTGTAAATCACGGGATCCTGGAGGCCAGGAAGATGCAAGGATCATGCTAATCATGCCCTATTTCCCACAAGCTTTGCCTAGACGTCTCTTACTGGCAAAGGTTAAACAAAATTTCAGCTGGAGCCAGGATATGCATTCTTATCTAATCATGGCATATAAACGGTAAATAAATTCCCTGTACTATTGTAGAACAATACTCCAGATTCAGAAATACGGGAATATATAAAGCTGAAGTTTCTGCCAGATGCATTTGGTTTGATATCAAATCTCACTTTCAAACCCACATGAATGTGAGGAGCGAGACCTGCAGATCTGAGGCACAGCATCACAATGAGATTAGGGAGTTTTGCTAAATGTTTTCTCTCTTCTATTAGGACAAGAAACACCTTGATTTTAGGGAGACTCATTAACAGATAATACTACAAAAATGCAACCTCTAGCCCACAATGTTCCACAACCACAGATTGCTGGAGTGTTCAAGACTGTTTTGACAAAACATCATTGGATGCTTGCTTTATTCTTGTATTCTATGTATCTACTGTTTTATCCATGTACTCCTACCTGGGCACTCTCTGTTGTCCACTATCAGAGACAGGATCCTGAACAATGAACACTTGATCTGTCCTGGCGTGGCTGTTCTGATGTTGTTATGATCCTGTAGGTATCACCCATAGCATTATGGTCCATAGGTGTCAGAGCCTGGGGACAGCTCTGCAGGGCAGGCAATGTGGCCACAGGGTAAGGTAGCCCCGCCTGCTCCACGGCTGGTCTGCCACTGGGAGAGAGGTGTGATCCTGCAGGACAGGGTGCTCAGTGGGACCTCATCAGCACAGTGGCCGTGACTAGACCTTGGCAGGAAGATGAGGAGCTGCAGTTTACAGACTTTCAGCTGGTTCACTGTGCCCCGATGGCTTCTCTAGCTAAGGTAGCAGTGAGAGCAGTTTTGCACTACTTGCTGCATTTGAGGAATATTAATGACTTCTGGACTTATTTTCACTCTTGACCCTCTCACAAATTAAAAAAAAGCAGAATGAAGAATTTGGCGTGTCCAAAGAAGATCAAAGCAGCTGGTGAAGGGCCTGGAGCACAAGTCTTATGAGGAGCAGCTGAGGGAACTGGGACTGTTTAGCCTGGAGAAGAGGAGGCTGAGGGGAGACCTCATCGCGCTCTACAACTACCTGAAAGGAGGTTGTAGGAGGTGGGGGTTGGCCTATTCTGCCAAGTAACAAGTGATAGGACGAGAGGAAATGGCCTCAAGTTGCTCCAGGGGAGGTTTAGATTGGATATGAGGAAAAATTTCTTCACCGAAAGGGTTGTCAAGCACTAGAACAGGCTACCCAGAGAAGTGGTTGAGTCACCATCCCTGGAAGTATTTAAAAGACGTGTAGATGAGGCGCTTAGGGACATGGTTTAGTGGTGGACTTGGCAGTGCTAGGTTTATGGTTGGACTCCATGATCTTAAAGGTCTTTTCCAACCTAAATGATTCTATCATTCCATGATTCTATGATTCTAAGTAGGAACTGAGAGGAGTTTGTAACATACGGGAGGGAAGAGGTGTTGGATAAAGCTGCTGAAACTGCAGGTCTGTGTTCTGTCTCCAGTGGAGGCAAATATTATATGTTTCTTACTCCGTTTCCCAAACAATCCTCACTTCAATGGCATTGATGTGCTCTGCCTTACAAACATACAGAGCACAAAGAGGTATCAATGAAAGACAAATAAGCCACTGGAATTTACAGTGTCCAAGGATTCACTCCCATTTGACTCTTAAGTTCATATTGTAAAGGAAGAAGCTGTGATGCACCTTTTACAAGGAA
>NW_009232849.1:3603-6200 GCF_000690835.1 Fulmarus glacialis
CAGTGAAGAAAAGGTCTGTGTACACAGGCACAGGCTATGCAAGCATTTGGTTATCCTTTCAGCTTCCCCTGTTGAAGGGTTCAGGATTCAAGCTTGTGCTTTGGCATCAGCTGAAAATGAATTTATTTAATTTGGTCAATAACAGCAGAATAACTATTATCACTGATATTAATTCTTAGCTAACTGACGCTCTTTGTTTTCCTTAACATGGCTTTGTTCTCAGACTAAGCCATGGAACAAATCACAAAGTTGCTTTTACAGAAGAGGCAGTGCAAAAACAAATTGTTAATTATGTTTGTAATCATTCCTGACTGAAGCCCTGTGAGTCAGTTCTTGGAAACATCATTTGTGGTTCAACTAGAGTTTAATGCCCCCAAATACTGCATATTTCTTCCTCAAGGCAGAGAGAATTTTACACGTTTGATGCCTCTAATTAAGATCCAAGAGATTCTTTCATGCAAACTTTCCTAACGGTTTAGTTTTACAGCCTACATGACTGCAGAGCATTCTCTCTCTCTCTCTCTCTCTTTCTCTTTTTAAACAGATATTTTTGCTTCTCTTGTCTGATCAAATCCTATTTGTTGTTCGTTGCAGATAGCGGCTCAGGCAGTGTTATTTATGTGTATGAACACCGCAGGAATCTTCATTAGCTACCTATCAGACAGAGCACAACGTCAAGCCTTCCTGGAGACCAGAAGATGTGTAGAAGCCAGACTGAGACTAGAGACAGAAAATCAGCGACAGGTATTGGAGAAACAATCCTATTTTTGTATTAACTGGAATTGGTAATTGGACGAGACCAGGCTTTTGTAGCCTCGCTGACTCCAATGTGATGCCACCTGATTTGTGCAGGTTAAGTGAGTTTCATGCTGTTATTTTCCTGGTGTGTATCGATCTGATACGACATCTTAAAGATTTTCGCTGGGAAACAGGATGAATAGAGAATGGCTGTTCATTGTCCTTTCCCACACAAGAAGAAGAAGCCATCAAATGAAATAGCAGCTGGCAGGTGTTCAAAAATGGTTCTTTACACAAGAGGGGTTAAACTGGGGAACTTCATGTTTCAGAGTGTTGTGGATACTAAAACTTGTATCAGTCAAGTGAAAACTAAGCAAGTTCATGGAGGAGAACTCTGTCTAGGCAAAGAAAATACTAAAATATCATCTCTAGCTCACAGGTGAATATTTGGAGCTGGGAGGCCACTGCAGGGAAGTATCGCTGTATGCTTTCTCTGTTCTTAAACCATTCCCTAAAAATCTCCTTTTGGCTACTGTGCGCAATAGCATACTGGGCTAGGTGAACTTCCGATCCGAGCAGGCATGGCTGTTCTTAGATACATCACCCTTGCCAATCCAGAATAAAAAGCGGTGAATAAAAAGAAGTTTGCTGCTTATTATTTCGTACCAAGGCAGCAGAACTGAGATGTAGCATGATATACATATTTTGCATTCCCACTGAAATATCAGAAGGTTCACCTGCTGTTTCAAAACTTGCATTAAGATCAAAATACAGCCTGTATATATATACGTTACACTGCTGTTTCATTCTCAAATGAACTTAGCCATTCATTTTATCCTGTTGTATAGATACATGTATTGCTTCTCAATTTTATTTCATTTACTTCTCAAACTCCTCTCGAATGCTCTTATACAGAGGTCTAGGAAGATGTCATATTCTAGACTTTACTGACTAATGACTCAGTCTGAATGCATGACTGTGCTGAGTAATGCAAGTTACCTATGCCAGAACATGTCTCCAGCTATTGCTGACTGAAGAGGCTTTGAGGGATGCTACCTAAGATGCTCTGTTCTCATTTTAACTGTAGGACAACATTTTTATGGCTTTTGGCTTTGGGGTTTTTTTGTGAGTTTGGGGTATTTTGAATTTCTCTTCTTGTGTAATCTTTTATAAACTAATAGTTTGTAAGCTTTACTTTGATCATTGTTGTGTAGAGTTCATTGTAAAAATCTTTATAAAACACTAGCAAAAGATTCGCCTGTTCCAGATGATTCTGAGGATTTTCCATTAGAATTATTTTATTTTCTCATGGAAAATGAAATTTCTACAAAGACAACGGGTTTTTTTGAGAAATTCAGTTTTGCTGAAATTTTATTTCCTATTAGGAAAATGAAGACAGATTGTTTCCATTTGGGTGGGTTTAAAAAAAATCAGACTTTTTTTTGGTGAGGGGGGAAGTAGAGGTTGGATCCGAAATACTTGTTTCTAATCAGTCAGTGTTGAACTGTGCATTTTGTCTTGGCCCAGTGCCCTGCAAGGCTTCAGGGCTGTGCTGTCCCCTGAAGGCAGAACTTCCTGGAGAGTTACCTCACTGCAGTTGAGCCTCACCTATAACCAAACAAAGTAGTGTGTCATAGGCATCATATGACTGGAAATGCATCAGGGAAAATGTATTCAGGCCAAGGAAAATGCCCACGAGAGAAAAATACAGACATCAGGACAGCAAATGGAAATCTCTTCTAAAACTCAATTTAATGATAAACTAACCCAAATTTTAGGAACCAAATATTTTGAAATATTTCCAATTAATTCTGTTGGAACTTTGAAACTATGTTATTATACACACCTATATATATATA
>NW_009232850.1:0-772 GCF_000690835.1 Fulmarus glacialis
ATTCAGTGTTACTGTGCTCAGAAACACTGCAAGGAGCCCTTCCTGCCGGGATTTGCCTTAAGATAGATAAAAATTACTAATTGAAAGGGATGGTTTTCTGCCTTTTCTGCCTGTCGTCACCTTTGCAAAACCCAGTCTGATTTCCCTTGGCTTGCAGGAGTCTTTTATCAAAGACTATTTGTTTTTTTCTTAAAGGAAGAAATACTTTTCCCTCTCCCCAGCCAGCTGAAAGCAGCAACAAAGGGTCAGGCATTTGTGTCACCTTTCCCTGTGTAAAATCATTTGTGTTACATCACACCACTTCCAGGTATCTTTATTTTTTCCTCAATTTTAGGGCCCAAATGTCATTCCAGCTGACATCACCTTTGTTGTCAAAGAGAAACTCCACCCGAGGTTTGAAAGAGCCAACGACAACCTCGCTTACGTCGCTAAGTGAGGGGACGGAGCCAACCCCAGCTTGTGTTTGCCCTCTGGGGCTGCAAATGCAGCTCCGGTCCCGCTCCGTGCCTTGCAGGCGCTGATCGGTTGCACGGTGGGCGTGAGGATGCTGGACAGGAGGCTCAGCTCATGTGTGGGAGCAGCGATGGTTTGGGGGTGACTGTGCGCAGGGTGGTGAGGGGAAGACCAAAACCAGGGAAGAAAAGACCACAGGATTTACTCCAAGGCTCGCTGCGCTCACTACGGGCTCAGAAGGGGACCTCCTGCCAGCCACACCCGGCCATCAGGCCCTGTTTCAGCTGCTCATAGATGACGAACATCATGACGTTCCCGG
>NW_009232850.1:999-1234 GCF_000690835.1 Fulmarus glacialis
GAGGTGGGATGTGAGCAGCGCGTCCTTGATGAGATCGTAGGTCACCAGTGCGGCGCAGTTCACCTGGGCAATGCTGGGGGATGTTCCTGAGGGACCAGAGCGGTCAGGGCCGCGGTGCTGGAGCAGCTGTCCTTGTGGGGTCCCCAGGAGCTCCGACCCTTTGGTGTAGAGCTGCACCAAGTTGTATGGCCCGATGCGGATGAAGGTGAAGCTGATCTGCTGCTGCGGCCTGCTC
>NW_009232851.1:0-6419 GCF_000690835.1 Fulmarus glacialis
TCCCACCCAACTTGGTGTTGTCTGCAGACAGCACAGTTTGCCCCCATGGTTTTATCAGAGCATCATGTGCTACCTACATGGCTGAGACAGAGGGACCTTTGCAAATTATTTCTACAAATAGCCTGAAACTTGTCTACAGCTACTGTGTTTGCAGGTACCTAAACTGCTCAAACAGAAGTTGTGTCTGCAATTAAGCATTTGCAGGCTCAGAGCCTCAAAGGTCAGGAGCTAGCTGGGCTAAATTCTTACCCTGGTTAGCCCACACCACCCATCCCTAAACATACATGTAGAAAATGTAAACATTCAGAAACTAAGGAACCTATTTTTGTAGAAATGTCCAAGGTGTTGAAGCCTATCTCTTTTGAATGATGGATTTGGAATATTTGTTGGAGATTTTCTAGAGTGTCTCTGCACCTTCGTAACAGTGCAAGTCCCCTGTGACGCTGCAACATCAGCAGCAAGCCCAAGCTGGCTGCTGAGGCAGAAGGACTCTTGACCTGGTGTAGAAGGTAATTAATAAACCAGCACTGGCAAAATAAGAGCTGGCAAGACAGTTTAGATGGACAACTGTTCCTCCTTTTGTCATATAAAATGTTTTCCCTTTTGTAGACCCTTAATATGTACATTATTTTTATTCCATGCAACCAAAGGATAACAACCTGAAAATACCATTAGCAATGAAAGCGTGTTAGAGCTGGTAGCCTGTCACGGCTCGACTTCTTTGCTGTCGGCTTGGGTTGCCCACAGTCAGGTTCCCAGCATGCTTATAACCAATAAAGGGAGTTTGAAGAGCTCAGAAGGCATATTCATAATCACTTATTACTTGGTGCCAACTGGGAGCATAATAAAAGCTGCAAAGGAGGAGGTCACCGATTTCTTATTGCATTCAGTGAGTTACTGAGAAATCAAACCAAAAGTCATACTCCAATAACAGCTAATGTCTCTGCTGAGCTCCGAGCTTATTTCATGCTCACAATTTTGCTGAAACTGACTGGCTCAAATAATTACCTAATGAGTCAGGCCTCCGAGGAGCGGCATTTGACATCCTGGCGGGGAAAATATAGCTTTAATTGTCAACATTTCATAATCTGAAATTTCAAATGCTAACTGATCATTTTGAAGCTGCTGATGCGTCCTGATAAGATATATATTTTCCTTATGAATGGTATTTCTTTTGATCTTTAGGTTTTCCCTGATGCATCTCTGGCTGCAGTTAACAGGGGTTATCACTCACTTGCTCTATTTTTTTTTTTTTTTCTGGAGTGTTCCAGCTGATTTACCTCTTATCATCTTCTTTTCTCTTGAAAATGCAACTTGTATTTGTTTAATCGTTGGCCCACAATAAGTTTCCTCGTTGTCCATCAATACTGTCATCAAGCAACACACACAAAAAAAAAACCCAAACAAAGGGAATATCTCTTTAGTACCATTTGATGTGTCTGAGTCTAGTTACAAACAAAGACACAAGAGGGAAATATTTTGTGTAAAGAACCTGCAAATTACAGCATTGCACAGATCCTGTTATATATATCTGGCAGAAATCCCTTCTCTAACTCCAGGGCTTTGTTATGAAGGAGAGGGAATGAATTTACTTTTCTGTATTCTGTCTCTTTTCTTCCCTAAATTGGATACTTTTGGTTGCTTTTTCTTCCCTGAGAAGAATTACCGGCTGGCCCAAACCTCCCTGATTTTTTCCACTTAACTTGACATACAGAATCATTAGTATTTCTCCTCTGGCTCTTAAGCAAGATCTGTCAAGCAGTTTTTGTTAGCTTGGGCAGAAGAAATGCCTGAGTCCTTTCTCCTCAGTTTTTAGAGGACTATCATAAAAAACATAGCTCATTTCAGTGTAAAATATTAAAGATGAAGTTTGAGTTTCTTAGCACGCCCAAGGCAGGGTGAGGACCTGGTTGCACTGTCCAGGAACAGGCCAGGTCAGGAAACAAAACTCATCTGCAAGATTCAGGGCAGGTTTGAAAGCAAGACCATGTGCATCAAAGCCCGTCGTGTGACTGTTGCAGCATCCAGTGCTACAGCTGAAGGCTGGGGTCAAAGCCCCACGTCCATGCTCCAGGAGAGCTGCGTTCAGACTCTCTGCTGGCTGTGGAAGTGTCTGTTCCCGGCTCCAGTGGCACCAGAGGGACTGGGGTCTGCCCAGCAGTGCCAAGCACTCATCTGTTCTCCCCATGGACACTGTCCCCGAGATCAGCTGCAGCAAGCCCTTGAGCCTGTGGTTGCACACAAATAATGCAAGTCAGAAGCAGCTCAGCCTTGGCCTCGCGCGAGCTGCAGCTTAGGCGGACACGGCCGCGACTCATCCCTCGGACTCCCCTTGCCGTACGTCCACAAGCGCTCTGTAGCCAGCCCATAGCTGGTCTCCCGGCAAATCTTCAACCATTTAGGGGCATTATGGCCAATGAGAGCTACTTGAAAGCTATCTAATGAAAAAATCCCTAATCCCAGGGAGCAAATTTGTTGTCACATGGATCACAGCGACAGTAAGCAGCAGCATGCATGCTCTGCCTCCAAAAGCACCTGCCTCACTTAGGCAGAATGCTGCTTCTCTGTATGGCCCCACTCAGCTCTGACACCTATAAGCAGGTGCCCATGACAAACCGGCTACCTAAAATACTACAGTAATTGATTGGGAGCCACTGAGTGGCTAGAAAAGTCATATTATCCTAAATGTAAATTGAAAGCATCCTTACACCCGAGCAGGAGCTCTAATTTAACGTGCCATCAGAATGCAAGGTGCCATTCAAAGGGTAAACGAGCATTATTTCTGGTTTTCACAATCAAAAGGAAGAACCTTATTTGTCTGCTTACTTAAACTAATAAGATGGTGGAGGTATTATTTCAACAAAATAAATTGCCTATATACCTATAAGATAGGTATATAAACTCTTCCAGTTTAGTCAGGGCACAAGAGAGAAGATGCTCATAAACGATTCCTCTTTTGGTGACGTCTAAGTCCTTCTGGTGACAACAGCTGCCCATGGAAAAGGCAAGTTTTGGCCTCCTAGCTCACGACATGGGCTCTCCGTGGGCAGCCTGAGGAGTGATTAGCCTCTCGTAGGCATTTTACTCACTGCAATTAGTTTTCAAGTGTTTTATCCATTCTGCTAATGAAATGTTTGCCAGGCGTGCCACTCTTGAAAGACTTTTTCATTCTCTATAGGTAAATAGCAAACTTGAACGTGGTGTGACACTTCTGAGCTCTAGTCACTCACTTCTCGCCAATGGGCAGTCTTGAGGAAATGCGGGTATCTGACGGTGTGGAAGAAACAGCCTCTATAGCTGAAATCACATTTTGGCAATAATTACTTAGGCAGCTAAAAATTACCTCCCAGTAAGTGTGAATGGCGAGGATGTGGCCCAGAGCGTAGCACTGTAAAAAGGCATCTAGAAATGCAGCAGGATACAGTTTAATTCCAAACTGTTCATCACCATCTGTTAAGAGCTACATCTTAGAGAAGAAAAAAGGCACCATGGTCTAAATCCTTTTTATTTAGAAACACTAAATTTAGGATCCAGAAGGGATTTTTATTTTTCCCCACAGATTTTTGTGCTTGTTTGTGTCTGGATGCGGCAGCTTTACCTCTCTGCCTCCGCAGGTGCTGCTGGGGGAGATAAGGCAAGGAAGTCAGCGGAGCTAAATCACAGCACCCACGTCACGCTCGCCTGCATCAGCTGTGCCCGCAGCAAGCAGCGTGCTGTCATCCACTCCCTGCCACAGTCACTCCGATATCCCTGCCGTCACCGTAAATGAAGATGGAGAAAGGTGTTCCTGTTTCAGCTTTAACTTCAAGTGCACCAAAGCCACTTAATTCTTGTAGCCTTGGGCACGAGAGTTCAACTATGGTATGTTGAGGCAACAGCAATACCATAGTGAAAATCCTATTTTCTCATTAATATATGGAAAAAGCATCTTCCCCTGTGTAAGAAAATATCTCCAGTTGCTTTCCTGTGAAACTGGAAACTACTTAGTGAAACTGTTGAGAAGACTAAATACCAAACTCTAACCCAGTAGGGATTTGCTAGTCACTGCATTAAATGATCCAGTGTTTCTGAATGTTGACTGTTAACAGTCTTTTGAAACAAGAATCCAAATCTGAGTTGATTTTAAGTATTTCCCAGTGCTGTTCAACCGTTCAGAGGCTCAAGCTCAGTTTGCCAGGTGGTAACAGTTTTGCCACTGTATCTTTGCAAAAAAAGAAGCTAGCACAGTTCTCTCCTGCATGTGTATATTTGGCAATCTTAACATCGGTTTGTGGTACCCACGCTGATCCCAGCTGCTTAGCGCAGACACAAGTGGCTGTCAGCTCAGTGCCTTAAACAGACCTGCAATCTGCCTTGGCCATATAAACAATAAAAAAAAGCATGCTAGATGATGAAGAGGCAGGCTATATGGCAAATCTCAATTTTTGGTGAATATCCTGAGTTGTTGAGGCTTGTTCTTTGGTCCCAGTTTACTTTGGCCCAAACAAGAATCACCCAGTAGCGGGACGCAGTTTTGTAACTTTCTTAATTGCACCAGTAGTGGTGAGATTCGGCTGCCGCCAGAGCAGATGCTGTACACAAACCTGGATGTTAGTGTCAAAAGCGGTAAGAAACAACTCGACTGTCAGTGGGGACAGACCAGTGTAAAACCAGGGAAAAGGTAAGAATTAGGACCCTTTGCTCATGTGAGGAATCCCAGGCCGTGAGAAGTCTGGACTATTACTCCAAATACAATTTTTACAATGCAGAGCAGTTGCTCTTGGGAGAGCTGGTTATCACACCCAGCCAGTGCTTCTCCTTATGTTGAGCTGCTAAGTCACAGTAAAAGCTACAACTTTATTGTGAGTACTTGCTAATATTATTATCCCATGTAAACAACTCCTGCAGCTGCCACAGAGATTTTTGTGATTTTATATTTTATTGCTCTGAGCTGGGGCACCCAAGGGAGCTGTCAGCTCCGTCCACTTGGAAGAAGCAATTTCTCCCAGGGTTGTTCTTTGCAATCTGCTCTGCTCTCTTCATTAGGAGGGACCAGGCTGCTCCTCGTGCTACATGGCCTTCTTCTTCCAGCCAAGCAGGGTGGAGGTGGAAAAGACCGGCCAGTTCCTCTTTCTTTGTTTTGTTCTTTTCAACTGGGAACGAGAGGCAACCCATGAAACCGTGAACAAGTAGAGTCTTCCTCTCCATCCACAGCCCTCCCCTGCAATTAATAGGTGGTGGTAGCATTTATCTTGCAGGCACCCAGGCCTTAGAGCTCCATATCTAGTTCATGGGTTGCCCATTTGCTTGTGAGGTTCATGTCTGTTATCACTGAAACAAAAAGGAAGCCCCTCTGCCTATTAACTGGTTCCTCTTCTCTCCTCAGAAAATGAAACGTAATTTAAAGTACTGTACACCTCCACATTGCCCAAAAAACTTTCCTCACACAGAGGGAAAAGCAAATGAACATCTCCAGTAGTTATTTTACTATAGTGAAGCAAAGAACAAAATAAAAAATAATTAAAATTCATTTTTAAATTATTGTTAGATCATCCTCATTTTGAAATACTGGACTAATATTTTGGTGTAATAGCCCTTCCCTTTGGAGATTTCTAGGACTTGGGAAAGTTTAGGAGTATAGCAGGGTCATTTTCTTTCACTTCAATATAGTGGATTTCCCCTGAGCATGGCCTTTGGTTTGATTAAGTTATGAGAAGACTGCTACTGGCTGGTAAAACACCAGTGGCCAAGGCAGCAATAAAAATGCCTCTTTTTCATTTGACTTACAATCTAAATAACTTAATACAGTAGCTTAGTACTTTCCAAGTGAGAATGAGGATGACGATGGATAATGATGGATAATTTATTTCTCTATTTGTCTCAGGCAGGCAGGTAAGAAAATATGTCAGAATGGACCACTTCAGCTAATGGTCTCAATCCTGCAAACATTTGCCACATGTTCTTGGCACCGTGGCAAGTCCAAACAGTTCAAAATCGTTAGTCACAGAATTCACTTCCAAATAACAGGATTAAAAAAAAAAAGAAAAAACGACAAATCATAGCTCTTTCAATTTGCTGTTTTGCTGCTGAAAACACATTCCCAAGTTTCTTTCTGCAATCATAAGGAATTGCTCAGCTTTTAATAAAATTTTGGATTCTCGCATAATCTGAGATTTTCAGAAATAGGGTCAAAGAGAAAACTGTTCAATATTTTGCAGGTTGGAATGAAGTTCAGACTTGGTAATAAGAACAGTTTTGTTCTCACGTATGACTTTCAGGGTATTCAGTAGCACAGATTTTTTTTTATAAAAGTAATTCTACACATCATTGCCATTTGTCTAGACTCAGATGAGCAGCAGGCATCAGTTCATCATTTAGGCATTCATTTTTGGCTTTGGTGGCTCCGGTGGGGTGATTTGTGTTTTAAATTAAGCCACCTT
>NW_009232851.1:6436-9780 GCF_000690835.1 Fulmarus glacialis
CCTTGTTATAAAAATACAAAAGTGACATGATCTTTGGCAAGAAACCACTCTTGTGTTGATGAAAGCTGGCAGGGTACAGTGTGGTTATGGTGTTATTGTGTATTTTAATAAGATTCTCTTGCACAATGTACATAGTTATTCAGGCTCTGCCTTGGTACCGAGTGAGGAATCGTCACTAGTAAGGTTTGAGGACAGTCATACTTCATTAGTCTAAGATGTGCAAAACTGGCAGTCTGCCGAGGAAAGAGGCTGAAGGTGACAGAGACGTCCGTTTGCAGATCTAACCCGACATCCCAGAAGGTACAGTGCCTGTCAAGAGCCTGGATCAGAGCTGTTAGAAAACCTCTCCCGTTAAACGAGCCCCTGGGAAAGCTGAGAGTGAGCACTTCGCTGCGGGGCTTGGGGAGGAGGCGCGAGGATGGCCCTACCCAGTCCCTCCAGCTGAGGGCAAAGGCCGGGGCAGGGACCAGCGTCTGGAGAGGACGGGGTGGCCAGGAGACAGGACTTGGCAACAACTGCAGTTTCTCAGCGAGGAGGCAATAATACCTGAAGAAAGAGAGAGTCCGACTTACGCAGAGAAGTGAGAATGTTACCAGGCACAGACCGAGCAAACTAGTAAAGAGGTGGATAATGCACATCCTGAAAACAGGGCACTAAAGGCCCCCAGGAAAGGAAAGGCACAAGAGAGAAAATAGTGGGATGACTACCTTGGAGGTCTGTGTGCTAATATAAGAAACACGAAAAACAAATTGGAAGAATTCAATTCACAATCAGAATGATTACTTAACTGATTTGATAGGTTAATGGACACGATACGTTTATGATTTGTTTTGGGCAGGGGGAGATGAAGAGGCATGTTTCCAAGGTGTGCATGGTGGTTGCATATGCCTGCTGTGAACGCCAGCAGTTGGAGGCAACAGAGCTGCTGAAAGTCTTTGAGCATAAAAGAGGAGGAGAAGCAGCCCTGCTGCAATGGAAATCATTATCCGGTTCTCGGAGAGGGAGAGGCTCCTTTGGATCTCGTTTCTGCTGAGCGAAGAGGAGCTGGTCCAGAGGGTGAAGGGAGAAGGCAAACCCTGTCATGGGGATCATAAAGGACTGTTTTCCTAACATCTAGCAAGGGAAGAAAGGAAAGCAGTAAAATAAACATAACAGGTTTTGAAGAAAGGGAGGATCACTCAACTTGGAGAATTGAGAGAGAAGCAAGGCAGGAGGAAAAAGAGAGTTTAAAGGAAGTTCTTAAAAAGGCAGCCTCAAAAAGACAAGCACAGATTGTTTCATATGAAGGAGATACAGTAGTAAGAAACCACTTTTGCTAACTCAGGAGTTTTTCAGTGACCTGAAAATTATTTGGTGTGGAAAGTAGGTCAAGCTACTAGGAAGATATATGTAAGACTAGCACAAACCTACAAGGACAAAATCAGAAATGCCATCGAATATAATAGAATTAACAAAGGAGGCAACAAGAAAAAAAAACAGAAAAAATATCTTGAAAGAACATTTGCTAGAACATGAAGGCAAGGAAAAAAGTGGTTCACTGCTAAGGACAAAAAAAGGTTAATATCATATATAGATAGGAAATGAGGCAAGAAGCAGTAGATTTCTTTATATTGTCTGTAGCGCTGCTTTTGACTTTGATTCCCAGGGGAGTCTCACAAGCAAGTTAAGGAAAGAGTTTTATTGAAGCCATTGTGAAATTGTTGTACAACTGGCTGGAAAACCATACTTCTAGAGAAAAGGACAAGTAAATCTGTGCTAGGATTTCTCCTGAGTCTGGTATTATTCAATATTTAATGGTTTGGACACCAGACAACTTAGCCCTCTTGTACAGGACACAAGCTGGAGGACATGACTGGAATTCAAAATTTTTTGAAAAATTGAAGTGGTTTGAAATAAATAGTTTAGGTAGTAAAATTCACAGTATGAATACAAGATGGGAAATGGTGGACTAAGCAACTGCTTTTTAGTAAAGGCTCTGCGGTGCACAAGAGCACGTGGGTGCATATGACCTGAATCAGTAATGTTGCGCTGCTGTGAAAATACAAAAATTTACAGCAGGATGCACAAACAAAGGAGCTGTGTGGAAGATATATTCTGCCTTGTTTGTCACTGGTAACACCTCATATCTAATTTAAGAAAGATGGGGTCAATTTGAGAGAAACCAGGGCAGAAGAAGCAAGATTAAAGGCTGAGAGTCCACGATCTCAGAGGTGAGACTGGGAGCACTGGGGCTTCTTAGACAAGAGAAAGCTGAGGAGAAATATGATAAAGCTTCGACAATTGTAAAATTGTTCTGCAGACCATGGATCACAGGATGAGAAGAAACGGTCTTAAAAAGTGCCACATGGAGGATTTAGGTTAAACAACCCAGGTTTCTAATAACTTAGCACCAGGGCTGTCTATCTGCCAGGGGAGCCTCGAGTCGTGGGCACAGGCACGGGCATGGGAGAATCTCAGAGGCAGGTTAGACCAACCTCTGCCAGGGAGGACCTGGCAGAGCTGAGCCTGCCTTGGGGCAGGGGGTGAACTATGTGACCTCTCAAATACCCTGCCAGGGCTGTTTTCCATATTTCTGTGGCGACTTAAACATTCCCTGCAATGAGAATGGTTGTCACAGAGAGATTTCACAGAATTGACATTTTCCTTGTTAAAATCATAACTGCATCTGTAAGAGGAGTGACCAGAATACCTAATGACTCATCCAGTTAAAAATATCTTAAGAAGCAGAAAAATGAGAACACTTAACATCATCTAATGCAGCCTTGAGGGGGCATAGGAGCAGATTCCAAATGTGACACATGTAAAAATGGCCTGTTTCAGACACAAACAATACATCTGCTACGCTGATAATTCAAAGATGAGAAAACATTTATCAGCATATCATTTTAAAATGAAAGTATTGGCTCATCAGGGTTCATTCCAATTAAATATGGGCAATAATTAGAAAAGACAATAATCAAGTATCTGTTCAACAAGGCTTTTAGATCCATGGGGATCTAAAAGTGGGGCTCCTGATTCTGCTGCATCAAACCCAGACCAAAACAGTTCTGCCTCCGAGCACTGAGGCAGGCCTGTCTCCTGTTTAGGATCAGACGGGATGGTGGTGGGCATGTACTAGAAATGAGCTAGTTGGTTCTGTGCTTTGATTTTGACCAAAATTATATTTGACTCTCACAGTGAAAAATGACTGGAGTAAGAAATTTGTTCTGATGTCCTGTTTACTCTCTATGTGAAAAAAAAAATCTCCCCTGCCTCTTTCCAGTTATGTAGTACATATGCACATATTGGCACTTAAATGCTTACACAAAATATTTTGATAAGTCTCTGTAATAAAGACCCACCCG
>NW_009232851.1:9811-41279 GCF_000690835.1 Fulmarus glacialis
AAGGCAAGCAACTGAATGATCAAAATCAGTAGACTGAAGCTGAAAATGTGTCTTGGACTTCAATCACGTGTGAGTGGTTTTTATCTGAAAGAAAGGATTTTTTTTCGTAAAAACAAGCTGAGAAAGACAGATGGAAATCATGTCCCTGCCTTACTATGGCATTTTACTACAGGCAAATATTATTATCATGATTATCTATACCAAAGCAGAATGCAATAGCTTATGTAGTTGCAACAACTCAAACAGAATTCCTCATTAGGAAGTTATCTGGAGAGTTGCTTTAGGAGATGAAAGCCATCATCGTCACCATTTATTCTCATTCTCTTTTCCTCTTGTCAGCTGTGTAGATGGATAACTTCAAAGATAATCTCTTGAACTGTATCTGCTACAAGACCAGATCTGACAAAAGCACGATGCATTTGTAAGTTTAGGCACAGCAAGTATTCCCATTGATTTCATAGCCTGTCTGGTATATAAGGACAAGCGTAACACAGCTCCTGGTACGATTAGAGACTTACAATGGTCCTCATCCTTACTGGAAAGGAAAATAAGGCCGTTTCTTCCCAAAAGGCTTATCACTGGTCATAAACAACAAGTTAGCCTTTTGTTTCCTTGTATATTCCCTGGCAAAAGAGATGATCAAAGGCTAGCAAAGGGCCAGGAAGCACTAGCTATAGCCATGCGTATTATTTATAATGTACACATGTGAGTAACCTAACAAGAGTCCCCCACTAATAGGAGACTGATTGCTTTTTTCCAAAGCTCTGGTTGGGAAATTATTCCCAGCAAACCGCTCTCAAACTCCAAAAAAATGTAGACGTCCTTATAAAACACAGACTCGTGCCCTGATGCCCGGCAAGGGGCAACCTCACAGAATAACCTTCATTTCTCAGGCGTGGAGGCGATGCTAGCAGCCTCTTGGGAAGGCAGCAGAGATGAAGGGGCACAGGGCGGGCAGCGTAACACGGGGCTGGCTGCTCGGGGGGCTGAGACCCTCTGTCCCAGGAGGCCCTCGGCAGAGCCACAGCTGACCTGATCACGTTGGCGTGGGAGTCCTGCCTCAAGTGGGGGGTGGCTGTGTGACACCTGGGGCCCTTCCACCCTACATTTCTGTCATTTTGTGATGAATACTGGAGCGAGAAAGGTAGTTTGAACCAGAACCATGTTTGTGCTCTTAACAAGGTTATCAACTTCCCAGGACGGCTGTGCATGTATCTGCACTTTGAATAAATGCAATGGGACTATTACTCTGTGCCCTTAAATATGAGAAAACAGTCGCTGATTGTCATGCAGATTCTAAGGGCTTCGGACAGCAAGGACACATTTTGACGATTGCTTCTGGATCACTTGTGGTGCTGCCAGCATCGTTGCTCGGTTGGGTCCGTCCTCTTGCTAGGTAGTCAGTAGGGGAGGATAAAGCAATGGCCAACGTTATCTTGGCCTCTTGCACCGTGTGCAAGGAAAAGAAGTAATACTAAGCCAAGAAAGTTTGGATATCTACTGAGGCTGATAATATCCCAATGAAACACATGTATTAATTATTAATACAAATGGCATCAGATAGCAAAAATTCGTGCATATAAAATTGACTTATATTTACATTTGAAACATTTTTGTTTTCTCCAGCATGAACGTTCTTCTTTAATGGCCTATTAGTGTTTAGTTAATGCTACATTAGCTGATTTTTAATGTACTGAACTAGCAAGAAGAAATCACAATCCAGACATTACCTCAAGAAGAAAACGCAAAAGGAATCATGCATGGGAAAGAGGTGCTTACTTTTTTTCTTTTCACTGTCTGTCTCATCAGACAAAATTCATTAGAAATACAGTCTATAAAATAATGCTCAGCACATTACAGAAGATCATGTCAAGGGTAATTCTGCAATGTGATAGCAAGGGAATCAAATGAGCCATTCACATTAACAATAACAAGTATTCAACATCTAATCACCTATGTACCATCTGAAAATTTTCCTCTGAATGAGCATGTCAGTGGTCTACCCCTTTTTTGTACGGAGTTTGCCCACTCAGGAGAGAAAAAGAATTTTAACGAAATGCTAATGCAGTACCTGTAGCTTTATTTGCAATTTTACATAAAATTTTTAAAATTAATTATTTAGGAGAGCTATACATAGGTGATATAAATATAGTAAACATTTATTTAATTTGTGGATAGCTAATAGCCTCTAGATTGCATTGAACTATATAGGTCTCTACAGAGATGGTTACATTAAGGTTATGTGATGTAACAGCCTAGACTGATATAAGTCATGCTAATAGGAACTTGAGTAAAGGGAAACTATAAGTGGCAAATAATATCAGAGACGATAGGTATGAAGAGACTTTTCTCCACAAAGCCTGGCTAGAAGTAGCCTGATTCCAAATTAAACAATGCAGGTAAACTGCTAATGGTGTATGGGCTGAGGCAGTGGCAGGGTTGACATAAGACCCTGGCTGAGATGCTCCCCCCGAGGCACGAGCGCCGGGAGCAGGGAGAGGTGCTGCACGGCAGGAACACCACAGCCCCCTCCACCGTGATGCCCTGGGTGGGCGGCTTCCAGCCAGTGACTGAGCAAACTAAGAAAGCAGAATCCACTGGAAGTAAGATGCTTTTGTATCATACTAAAAAACTGTGTAGATGAATAGTGTACGTATATGTACTCTTTAATGCTTATTTGCATGCTTTACTCTTTATTTACTTAATTAGCTGTACGCTCAAGATTTTCATTAACAGACTTCTAAGTACATTACTTCTTAATACTTGTTTCTCTGGGGAAAGGTCCTTGATTTCTCCTCATTTATATTTTATATTTCATTTTTCCTGTATCTCTATGTTATGTCTTAAATAATTTCCACAAAAACACAATTTTTGTTCATGAAAGGTAGGACTTCTGCCACTTAATTTTAGCCTCGTAGAGTTTAGCATCTTGTCTGTGCTTGTTGTCCGGGTTCCCTCTATTACCAGAGGAGAGACAGAGGCCTCTCCAGGGGCAATTCATTTGATTTGTCTCAGATGCCTTCTTTAGACCGCAATGAATCACTAATGGGAGGGCTTATATGTCTCTGCTTTGATTTTAGAGAATGCCTGTCTAACGCCTTTATACCCAGCGCCTAGCTTTTAGATGACCGAAGTCAGGAGAGCTGGATTTCATCTCTTCCTGCTATAATGATGTTCCTCTACAGAAATGGTTGCTTTAGAGGGTCATCCCACGCAGTTGCTGAAATAAGCCATGAAACGTATTTGCTTAGAAAAGGACATACGGCTAATTTGGTCTCCTTGATTTTTCCCTGGCTGGATTGGCTTGATAAAATCTGCGTGGTGGTCAAAACCCTAAAGTGGCAGGGTTCAGATCCTATTTAAAGGACTTCTTCAAGGCCCTGACTACAAACGCCTCCAAGCATACACCACGTGCAGATGCAACACGACTTGCGGAGCAGACAGGGCAGCAGG
Source organism: Fulmarus glacialis (assembly GCF_000690835.1). Lineage (NCBI taxonomy): Eukaryota > Metazoa > Chordata > Aves > Procellariiformes > Procellariidae > Fulmarus > Fulmarus glacialis. The sequence goes on from NW_009232851.1 coordinate 13,265, forward strand.
TATTGCTGTAGCAACCGCTTCTCTTCGGAGAGGATCTGTGAGGGGCTGGGTGGGATCTCCCTTGACCCAGAGCCTTTCCAAATGCTTCAGTTTCACCATCGTGTCACACGCACAGTAACACACCTCACAGCCGTCTCTGGAGGGGAAGATGGTAGTTAAAATTATAACCTAACCCAGACAATGAACGGGCTCCCCTGGCTGATAAAGAAGCACAAATGAGTTGCAATTATATGATGATCCTTCTTACAGTGATTTCTGCCTGGCAATAGCGAAGTATTTCACGGACTTCAGGGCAAAATCCACTTTGTGCAAGGGTGTAATGTAAGGTCTGCTTAATTTTCACTCACTTAATTTTCTAAATAACACTTAAGGGGCACTTCAGACGTGCAAAGGTCCTGGCCTGGTCTTTTGACTTCCACTGAGTAATTTAGGATCAAGCTACTAAATGGGGGTTTTTAAGGTCATTGCAAAATACAAGGAAGGTCTGAGAATAGAAGCCAGTTATTCTCAGTTCCTAAACCCCAAGACCTTAGGTGCGCTTATACTTAAAGATACTCACTTCCTATGCCGAAACTGTTAAACATCTTCTATAAAAGTTTTTCAGATTTCTTTTTTAAAGCACTTCTACAGATTTCAGGAGGTTCTTAATACCTTGTTAGCATTTTTGCAAATTGATTGTTGATGACTTTCTCCCTGGTTATATATTCCACAGCTGCTGTCTTGACAAGGCAAACAGCAGACATCTGCTCCTCTTTGGGCTCCCTTTACTCTTACAAGGTGCATTTCATTCATACAGAGAAGTAATTAACAACCTTCTGGCTTCTCCACACAAGCACACCTTCTAACTGATCATCACCAGAAACAACAGGGTGTTCTCCCTAACAACAATTTCATTTGCATTTAATTATGCTGTATTAGGCGATATTGAAGGTGACACTAGAAAAGGTAAAATAGTTCTGTATTGATTCAGGAAGATGGTAGCAGTTCAGTTGTTTTTAATGAGGAAGATGATTGTGCTACGTGGATGTTTCCAAATGCGTATGTAGTGCCTCTCCTGAGAAGTGGGAAGTTGGCTGGTTTTCACTTTCAGTGTAACCAGGATGTTCTAAACTTTCTCATTTGCAGGGATTTGCTCCATTTACCTTCCTCTAATTCCAGGTGGTTTTTTTTTCCCAGCCTCTCTTATTTTTCTAAGCAAACACTACTGTGTAACTCTATAGGAAATAGTCTTCATGCTAACTTCCGGCTGATTATGCTTTTGGTAAGATAACTTTCTTCAGTAGAGATGTAAGCTACAAAGTAAGGTTTCCTTTGAAGCAGTTTCTCTCTCTTACCTTCCCTTAGTGATCAGTGATCCAGCATCCCTCTTCTTTTGGAGCCTTATCCAAAGCCTGCTAAAGTCAGTGAGTCTTCCCATCGATGTCAGTCGTCTTTGTCCCCGTTGGCTAACGACTCAAGTCATTTAGTACTTAAAAACCCATGAAATCAACGAGTTTGTATCAGCGAGTCATCCCTGTTATTTGCTTATTGCAGTGTCAAAGACCTAGAGAGCCGGGGTGATCCAGAAGCAGCCTCCCGCCTGGCTGCCGGACTCTCTCTGCCCCACGACAGAGGAGCAGTCCCTCGCCACCGCTCCCTCCCCGAGCTCCAGCAGAACTTACCTTACTGATAGACGTTTGCCCCACCAAAGCCACAGATTCAGTTCCTGACCTTTGATGTCATTCACACACCGTATGGTGTGTGTGTAGCGGAAGGAGAAGCAGAACTGCTCCAAAGGGTGTATGAGCACTGAATGCAGCTGTAGAGGTATGGTGATTTTGCAGGATCTACTGTTTTCTGCTATTTCTCAAAGACTTCTTGTTATGTATTATTCCCCATTCCCCAAGACAAATAAAATAGGAAACTACTTTAAAAAGTAGCTCCACTGAGTATTGCTGTTGCAAGAATAATTTTAAAAATGTATCAGAAGGGTTGCAATCAAAAAAAAGTCTGTATTTTTAATGATGTGAATATGAATGAGAACTCAGGAACACAGCAGACTTGTATTAGGAATATTCATGCAGGAAAACTCAGTATAATAAATGAGATATTTTCTCATGTGAAACAAAGAAGAATTTTTTCACAGTTTATAATCCTCCTCTCTTTACTAAAGTCTGTGATCAAGTGCATGACTGAGTATAACTCTGTATATCAGCTTTTAAATTTCTTCCTACCATTTGCAGGGTGAACAGGAGCGCATCGGTTAGAAATGTGTTATACTTTTGCTTTTTTATGAGCTGTGGTGGCTCAACAAAGGAATCGGGAACAAATTCTATAGCTTCTTTCACGCAATGTCAGTAGAAGCTTTCTTCCAGCTAGTTCTGGCCTGACATTTACTTCAAGAAAGTACTTATCTCTGGGAGCATACCAGGAAGGAAACTATAAAAATACATTTGAGGATCTTGTCAAGTTAAAAGTGAGCGACAAAGAATAAGCCTCTGCTGATACTTCAATGCATTCCAGAAACTCACCCTGTTGGCCAGGTCTGTATTCCCCATAGCAGAAACAGAGAGAGATTATTCCTGACTTTTATCTTCAAATTTATGGGTCTATTTTCCCTATAGCTTTCCCGTTACTGCACTTTTCTGTAAGGTTCAGAGAGAGAACTTCGCCATGTATTTCAAGTGAAGAAAAGAAAAGCCATCCAGTTCTTTCTTAGGAAATATCTGTTGACCTCCGGTTGGCCCAGACGTACGTGCATAGAAGCAGCAGGGTTTACAGTGTAGGAAATCAATCAATAGAGAGTCTGTTTCGGAATTAGCAAACAAAGATTTAACTCATATAAACTTCAGTTCTAGAGGCCTTTGTAGAAAGGAAATGGAAATTACTAGACCGCTTTAACGACAACAGAAACTACTGTTTTCCTTACAGTCTTTGTATGCCGTAATCACATGTACATGCTTATACTTGTATACTTCACATTCTTGCTCACTCACCTTCTTCTGCGTGTGGAAAGAGAACGACACACGTAATAACGGTGTGTTGCAGTAGCAATGTGTGAAAGAGTAAACTCTGCGGCTTAGTAACCACTCTGTGGCATGTAGCTAGACAGCTGTCAGCCAGAAAGACGTGGTGAATACAACAGACCTGAGGGAGCTGGGAGATGTGCTCTACACCTCCTGGACTGGCTTGTTATCCTCCAGCTAGATGGAGCCCAGCTCTGACATTTGAGGGAGGGATTCTGGCCAGCTTTTAAAAAGGTTGATGGTGAGATGAGAAAAAATGATCCAAGCACCTAGGTGTCCACTTTAGGGTGACTGAATTGCTCTCTAGGCCTTCTCCCCTCTGCACTGAATAAATGTCTGCTGACTTCAATGGGAACTTACACACCAATAGGTTGATTCAGTTGCTTAAACACAGGCTTAAAATGCAACTCATGTGAGATGCACTAGATTATCCCACCTGGCTTCCCCCAGCCACTCCAGAGGGACATGGGGCTCCCATGGGTCACAGCTGCCCAGCCTGAGTGGGTGGGTGGCTCAGATAACCACAGCTGAGCAGATGAGCAACCCTGATAGTTCCAGAAACATGTAGTCAAGCAGCTGCACCATGCCCTTAGCTCACATGCAGAGGCTTAAATTTGGACGTCGTAAGTTGGAAGAGAATTAGATTAATTCCATATTTTGCTGCAATATATCATACCCAACTCAGCCTATTTCTGAAGTGTAGCCAGGGAAGTGCCAGAGCACTGTTAACTAATGATGAGTTTTTGTTTCGGTGCTTACTGTGCAGAACTAGGCTGGGTTTACTGCGGTTTCAATGCAAACCAAATGTAGGTGCCACATGGATTTCTGGCATGACTGCTGAGCTTTGTGGATAATGGTTTTTACTCATTTTATAGAGAAGAATGGATATGACACGATATTTTACAGAGACTTAGAGACAAATCCCTGCCCCAAGAAGCTTAAATGATGTAAGGAGTTTAAAATGGATTAATTTCTATCTCTTGTGGGAACCTTAAGGTGTATAGCTTTTGCTTCTCTCATTTTCTACCCAACTAACCCTTATCTTTCTCTGAGAGCTGACACATAATGTGCTACCAGTTCCTGGAGAGCAGAAGCCAGTTGCAGCCTGCATTGCCGAAATCCAGCGTGTTGAACTAAGCTGAGTCTTTTAAACACAAGCCAGGTGGCAGAAGGTTGTGGGAAAAGAAGTAAAGTAAAACTGGACCTTTGCTGGAAAACAATCCTGACAGTGACTGGGAAAGACCTGCAGACAGGAGCTCTCACATGCTCATACAGGCTGCAGTGCGATCCATTCCTGCGCTGAGCTGACAGTCCTCTGCAGTGTCTGCAACCTCCGTTACTTAGGGCTTAACATGTGCAGAGCCATAGGAGGAAAGTGCTCTTTATTTACGTGAACAGCTACAGAGGGCCTCAGCACACAGCATGTTACTCTAAGGTCTGGATACAGTCAGCCTTTTAAATAACTCCATAAATAGGCCTGCTCGTCAAAGCCATGGAAAAGGTACACTGTGGAGGTATAGCATATATATACGTATGAGATTCTATATATCTATAGAGAGAGAGATTATACCTATATATAGAGAGAGAGATTCAAGGCAAGTACGCAAGGGAAAGCTTCGGCCAGCAGCAGCCAGTCACACAACCATTTCTCAGATTTGCCAAACTGGCAATAGTATTGTAATTATAATGTGAATTTTCAATTTTGTCATGCTCATCATTCAGATCTATATTTAAATAAGTGACGCAAGCAACATGTACCTCTACCTCACAGCAACTGCCTTTCCTCTCTTCTCTCCCTCTTAAAGCAAAAGTAGCCAAAAGCACATCGAAGGAAGCATTAAAAAATATTTCCTAATCAAGTATTCAAATGTCTTTAAAAGTTAATTTGATTAACACCTATTTTATGCCACTTGCTGTTCAAGAAATCAGGGTTTTATTCCACAAAATGCTCATTTGAAGTGAATTAAAACCTTTCACGCTTCAATAGAAACAGAAAGCAAGTGTTGGGAGACCAGCAAACATTACAAGCCTCTGACAGCACTCTTCAGGATTGGAAACTGCATACAGTCACCTTCACCTTCACAATAACCTTGAGAGAAACTGCAAACTGGTCACAACTGTACTTTCAGAATATTTTGTAGGGAGAAACATACCTTTCACCAAAGCCCAAGGTGATCATGACCTAAGCTGTAGGACACCCCTACCAGGACTACATGCACGCACCCAATTACCTTGTGTGTAAGTTATTATAAGAAATCAATATTCCACAAGTAAATAAAAGAAATCTGACAATAATCTTCTTTATTTGAGAAACCATTCTTAGAAAAACTCTTTTATCTAGCCGGATTTTAGGGGAAAATGTTCTGCTTTATTTTTTTGTCTCTCTTTAAACTTTCACCCTCTGAGTAAAATTGTTGTGACATTTTTCAGCATCTTCTCTCTACAAAATGAGAGAAAACATGATGAGCCTTTGTCTACCTACACAACAAAGTAATGGCCCTAGAAGTGGAGTACTGCATACCAAATACTCACATAAAATTGCTCATAATCAATCCCCCAAAGTCATTAACATTTTGAATAATTAATAAATTCAAGAAAATTACAATCTGTTCAAAGACAATCCATGAAAAAAGCCTAACACTGCCAAACAAGTTATTCATTGTAAATTATTGCTCTGCTGATGCAGTTACATCACATAAAATGAAGCACTCAACCCTTCAAGAACCAAATGTTTCACTACCCTTTCTAATGGGTGGCAAACAGATGAAATGAAGCACACAGAGAGAACTAACAGAGGAGAAAACTTGCAGTGATGGGAGATTATCCGCAACATATATGGCATTTCATATATCTGGAGCGCTGAGATTCCTTGTAAGTAGAATAATAAAAAAAAAATAAGGCAACACGAGGGTAAGGGGGATGCTGAGACCAGAAGGACTGTCAGTATGAATTTTCATTAGGCACAGCTGGAAGGTCTGAGAATGTGTTGTGTAACCACGTCTATTAAAATTAAACAGTGTGATAACTGCTGACACAGCAATTGAGCTGCTTATACCAAAGGCAGCCCCACAGCTGGTGTACAACAGCACGCATCCCCACACAGACCAGTGAACACCAGTTGATTCAGAGGTCATCAGAAGCATTTTTTAAAGAATCTTCAGAGACTGAAAAACGGGCAAAGTTGAAAATTACCACTAGGTTTATAAACTGCTGCCAAATCCTCTGTGGTATATGAATGATAGACTTTAATGAAATGTGGCATTTTCTTTCACTATCAAAAATATCTGGTATAATAAAGGTAATATCTGAGAAGCTTTCATCCTCCCAGTCTTCTGTTAATAAAACACAGACACTAATCAGATGTTGCCTTTTAAGTGCAAATCAGAGCAGAGATTCACATTCTTAAGGGTATTTTTACAGTGCTTTGTCCTACTGTCAGATATGAAATGTGTGCAGGCTGTAAATGGGTAACTCAAGATATTTCTTCCCTGGGATCATTTCAGCGTGTTTCTATTATTCAGACCAGATTCCAGACATACCCAGCTATCCTCCCCACACTGGCTTTACGCATCAGAAAAGTAGGTATTTGCAGAGGGGATCAACGTATTAGGGGTGGCCAAAGAGCCTTGTCCTCTCTCCACTGCCTGGTGAAGCTACAGCTCTGGAAAGCTCATCTGGCTTCTACTGCCGAGAGGGGGTGGACAGGGTGCAGAGGTGTTGGGGTAGCTGGTGTCCCCACTCCTTCCATCTCTTCAGTGGCAGCAAGCCCATCTCCCAAAGGCTCTGCCCCCTAACCCGGTTCACCTTCCGTGTGAGGTTTATCCGTAGGCTCGTCCATCCTTCTCCCCAGGGAAATGCCCTGGCCCACGCTCAGATCACCACCCCTCCGTTGTGCCTGTGCTGCTGAGGAGCCTTCAGCGCTCTGTGCTGTTTGACTGGGCCACAAAACAGAGTTGGAAGAGGTCCTTAGGACTCTACTTCTGCTTCCAAATCTTTGAAAAAGGTACGTTAACATCTACTTTTTATTCCCAAAGCATAAGATATAATTTTTGCAGTGGACTTTACCCCTGACTAATAAGATTTCACCTAAAGTAATTTCTCCAGAACAGCATCAACTGCATTAAAACAAAGAAAGAAAGATCCCTGGCTTCTTTCCCATCAAATATCAGTAATAAATCCTTTTATAAAATTTTGCATGGTTGTAAGATAAACGGTTGATTCTTCCAAAGGAAAAGAGCTCTGTGAGGGTTATGCCTCCAAGCGAAGGGAAACTGAAGTCACAACTCAATGATCTTCATTCCCAACAGCCATGTCTGTACTGTGTGGACCGGAGGATCTACTGACATCCATCATGGCTCCCTCCTTGCCGGTGTAACAAGATTTCTTTCCAAAAGCAACTACTGGGCACAGAGGGGATGGTTCACACCAACACAGGATGCCAGCATACAGGCCAGATGTTGTCCATACATGCACCTCAGCACCCCACTGAGGACCACCCTGTACAGCAAGAGGGACGCAGCCAATGTACCTGTCCTACATTTGGAAGCAGCAGCCATATAAGATAGCGCACAGAGATAAAGGTGTACTTCAGAAGTTACCAAATCAGAGATTTCAAAGAGCTCCAGCAACCAGGTTGGGCAGTGAGGAGGAGCAGACGGCTCCTGAACATACCACAAACCCAGTGGTGCTTTAATGTGGGTACTGGTTAGTAAGTTAATTACCTTACTGTCTATAAAAAGTAAACCTCTTTACCTCATAGTGTTCTTTATGTTAGCAACTTCCCTCAGCACCTGTCACCATCAGGTAGTAGGTGCCTCCATGGCCCAGAGACAGCCCAGTGTTGTTGCTGGAGGCTCCAAACCTAAACCCTTCCTGTCTGCACATCTCACAGAAAGGGATTTTTCACTCTCCACTCGCCCCAACCATTTAGCACTGAGATGATAAACTGATATGGAAATAACCTTGAGGTAGTCATATGTTCAAGTGTTTCCTCACATAAGCATTTTTGAGGATTTTAAATTACAAGGAAACCATTTACCAGGCTGTGGTAAAGGAGGTATTGGGTTGTTGAAAAGAAGCAAATAATCAGGGTAAGAAACATTTTGTTCAGCTGTACATCTCTCTCTCCATACATTGCCAGGAGTTGGTAATGAGCGATGAGTCATGAGTAGAGTTTCACGAAGATGAAAAGGGGCAGAAATAGAGCAGAAAGCACACCCTACCCTTTCAAGATCCCCCATCCCATAAGTATCAAGATCTTCATTAATTAAGGCTTGAATGTAAATTATTGTGATTATTGCAAATTGATGCTGGGAACCAATCCAACAGAGTTGTCCAATAGATGTCACTGAAACGCCGAGGCACATATACTCTTCCCCACAATGCCACCGGGAGCCTTGTCTCCTCCCATGGCTCCCCAGGATGTACATGCTCCTGGCAAGGCATTTAACATCATGCCTCCAGCAGCTTTGAGGCCTTAAGGCATATAAAGAATGAGGTGAAGCAATTCTTAGGTTTATTCCAAATGTAGCAGATCTTCAGAGCTTTAGAAATAGTCATTTGACACTTGGCAAAACATTTTCCATGGGTACAGAGGACTCAGACAAAATACTGGGAAAAAAGTTGTCTAATAATTGTTGAAAGAATAACTTACGGAAGGGTTTCTGCTGCACTAAAATATCCTCTCTTTGCAGTCTCACCCATGTGGTTCTTGTATGGACGAAGCCCTGTCTCTAGGGGATAACAGCAACTACAAAGGCCCACCAGAGGCTTTTCTAATTTCCTTTTATCATTAAGACTGATACTATCCATATGGGAATGCTGTAGCTATCTGAGTAACACTGAATGCCATATTACTCACTACTTCTAATAGTGCTTAGATGTAAGTCTCCAGCTAGGTATTCCAGAAGAAGACCAGGTTAACTGAAAGCATCAGCACCTGAAGTTTTTCTCATGATTTGTGTTATGATAGCAACAAGAGGCCAGTGATCCAGGATGCCAGAAGCCGTAGGAATAAACAGACTGTCCCTTCTCCATAGCTTTCCTTCCTGCAAGAAATAAAATGTACTGGGGTCATTGCATGAAGGTGATGTTCTGTCTACAAGGCCAGGAGTAGAGAGGAGGCTGGGAAACCCTGCTGGACAGCCGCTTGCTTCTCAAGCCCAGGATGTTAGAGCAGATAATCCTGATTTGGAAAGAGGGATCCCTACTGCCAGAGCTCAGGTATTTTCTTGAAAGTGTCACACTGATCCTTGAGAGCTGGTCACATCTGAAGTGTTCTTTGGGCCAGCGTGGGAGAAGAGGGAAGACTGGCTCTTTCATTATGTGAACTCTTTCAGCAGCAAGTTTTTCTCTGTGCATGACAATCTTCCTATTGCCAGAGAAACTTGACCTCTGGTTATCACCTGATTTAAAAGGGATGTTCAAGACTTGCAGCCTATGTTATGTTGCCATATGCATGTATTTTTGTTCAGGTATGTCACTGACAGGACAGTTAAGTAGCCTGAGTTTTCTGCTATGTATCTTCCAAGTATGCTCATCACCCTGCAAGGCGTCCTTCTGTTGCAAGTGCCTACAAAAGCTTCCCAAACTAAATATGTCAATGCCAGCTTCCCTGACTGCTTACATGGCAATCTATTTTGTTTTGTCAGGACCCAGCCCCACATCTCTATCTACTTCACCCACTCTTCCCCATCTCTTGCACCTGAGTGCCCCATCTGAATTCTGTATTCTTTCATTCCTCCTCCTTTACTTGTGTTTCCACCAACCAGGACCCTGCCCCTTCTCATCCATGCAAGGCAAGCTGCAAGTCCTCAAGCCATCCTCCCCTCCTCATCCTGAGCTGGCCCACGTCTGGCATCCTGAACCAGAAACACAAATACAGGCTTCAAAGCCTGGTCAAGTGTGATAGTTGGAAGAGCCACCAGCATGTGGTCTGCATTTCCTTGCTTGCAATGAACATCTGGATGTGATCTCAGAAGAACCTCTGCTTCTTAACTCTGTGTAGTGATTGCTCCCACCTCTGAAGGGGCAGACTGAGAAATCCCACTCTGCAGCTGACCTGCTGGTCACCAGCACAAGCAATCTTACGTGCTCATAACAGGTGGCCACTGTGAAAACACAACATATTTCATGAAGCTTTGCAAATCTCCAGGGAATTAACAGAATGATGTGGAGAACCATGCCAGCTTTGACCCCTGTGCTGGGATGAGCAGATTGCTAACTGTGAGCAGCTGGTGGGATCACTTCAGCACCTGGGGGTCGGTCCTCTGAGCAGGACGCAGCCCGACGTGTGGCTGATGCGGCGGCAGAGCTGTGTAACCTGCGGCTCATGTCTCACTGGGGCTGCCAACACCCGGGCTCTGAGAGCAGGGCTTGATCCAGATGCCATGCTATGCCTGGGAATACTCTTCAGCTATCATAAATAGGCATCTCTGGCACCCGAATTTCCAGCTGAGACGCTGTTTGGAGACACAAATGAGAAAAACTGGTAACTGAGGTAGCAGAGAAAGGCCAGTTGTCACAAAGTCAGACAAGAATTCGCATTTTTGTCTGTTCTGCTCTGTACCATTGCCTTTCTGAGATCAAGCCTACACGTCCCCCCGCCCGCTGGTTGGCCCAAGAGGCCTTCTCCTCCTCATGGGCTTCTCAGCAGCACATCCTGACTGCAGGCATGAGGCATCTGCAGGATGAAAGGCTTCAGAGCCTCTCTTGAAGAGGGAAGGGAAAGACAGGGAAGATCAAGTGCTTGTTTCCCTCCCCAGTCCTGCATTTTAAGCTCAGCTAGGTCACTTACAGAGGTGGACAGAGTATATTTCTTCAGTGCTGCTACTTTTTAAAATGTGGTACATTTTTTTTTAATCTGTTTTTGCCTTCTGGTCTTAATTTTGTCTTAATTTTGGTTTTTTCGTACACCTTACCTATAAGACTTGCACCTTAGAGTCACGATTTTTGGGAAGGTTCAATCCTAAACTTTTGCAGAACTATTTAGAAACTGATTAAAACCTGGAAAGAGAGACAAGCTGGATAAATAACACACTCCAAAAGTCAGCCATTCGGTGTGACATAGGAAATGCAGATTCTTTCAAACCCATGGTGCTTCATCATTTTGACCCATTTGATCCTACAAGTATCATTATCTTAGTGTTAAATTATGACCATGGCACGATGTGCTGTCAGAGTGATCCAGACACCCATTTGCTGCTTCATTGTTCTAATTCTCAGTGTTACAGTCGTGGATTATGATAGCACGTACACCCTGCGTAGCAATCAGAATCATAACAAATTTGAGTTAAGTCTTTAACTGCACTATTCCAAGTGTTCATTAATCAATATGCTTATCAAGTTGTTTTTTTAATGTGCTCTTATTCTTCTGGCAGCAAGCGCAGTTTACTTTCATATGGAGTGACAGATTTATCACTGTCATCTAGTATAAAAGCAAGCGAATGACCTCCATTGCCGTAACAGCCAAATAGCCAATTTGGCTTGCAGTCCTTGTGTAGGACCGTGATGGAGCAATACATACTATAGCTACGAAGTACATACCGAAATGCATGATGTGGAACAGGGAGCGCTGGGAATGCCATGCAGAGTCTCTCGTATGTGAAACAACTATGCTCAGCCTTGCATTTGCTTGCTTGCTTGATGTCTGCAAGCAGATCCAGTCTCTCAGCGTAAAGGCAAAGTAACTTTAAGGCTGCTGTAATTTTCATCTGCATTGAAGAAGTGCAGGAAAACCTGTGAAGCTTGAGATTTTCTGGGGTTTCTAATAGGGGTAGGTTTTCCCAGAAGAAATAACAGAAGCTTAGTGAATCTAGGACCAAGTCCCTTGCCAAATCTCATATTTCTCCTCCAAACTGGAGGGTTGCTACAAGTACTTTGTAGTGGAAAAAATGCTAGGTATTGAGAAATCTGCCTTCTATTCCTAGCATTCATTTCAATTACATCTGAACTTTTTGAAATCACATTTGACATTAAAATTCAGTGTGAGGTAGAGATCAGGTAGAAAGCATGGCTGAAAAAGTTGAAGTTTCTCAAAGAAAAGCAATTGAAAAAGGTGGTAATATAGAAGGCTTAGACAGTCCTAATAAAGGCATCTGAAAGGCACAGTTTAAATAAACAGATAAATGCATGATGTTTTCAGCACAAAATTCAGTCCCACTCATCCCGTAATAATAATTTTTCATTTTAATGTAACACAATGTTTGTAACACCCCCACCACTTCAATTCCCGTGTAACACAAGATCAATTACACTCTTTTCAGACAGCTGTTCTTTTACTTTGTATTTTGCTTCAGAAGAAATCGTTACTGTCTTTCATACAGGCATACGCTCAGTACTGTTATAATGTTGTTATTCGAAACAGATTACAGATGCAGGTTCATCAGCTGAACAATCTTGGCCTCACAATATCTTTTTCAGTCTAGGAGAAAATGGTCTGTAATGGCTGCTGTTTACCCAGAGTTTTTCTGCAGAAAAAAATAATGCAGCTATATCGCTATCTCTGTGGCAATATACAGTATTTTTTCATGGAGATATTCAAGAAAAAGTACTGTTCTTTTCTTTATCATTTATTGCATCTCCATTATCAAGACAAGTCCCAGCTGAAGTAAGGACCTTGGTGTACTGGATTACAAGCACATAATAATATCTGTCTCTCATGTATTATACCCACCTGTCAGGTATTTTCCCTCTCAGAACAAGTGTTGAAAGAATAGAAAATGTGGATGCATTCAGTATCTCTATTCAAAAGGGAGACGTATAAAAGAGCAGCTATCCCATTAAGTAGTTGTTTATTTCGAAGGGATAAAGATGAGTTTGCATTAAAGATATTTCTAGTTTCCTTTGTTTCCACTCTATTTAGGCAGAATCAATAGCTTCTAATAGTTTTTATAGTTAACATTGCAAAAGCTTCTATTTTGGTTTGAAACATTCATTTGACAGTAGCATTTACTAATATACCCTGATGACCAAAAAGAATATATTTGAAGCACTTCAAGAAAATGTATTTTATTTCCTAATAATCACTGAAAGGTGATGGCCAGAATTTACCAGGCTGCATTCAATTCAAGGCCAAGTTTGTAGGGCAAAGATCACTTCAGGCCACTTTTATAGTCTTTTTGTATAAATATAGCAGTTTCCACCAGAAATTAAAACAGATTTAGGGATAAATGTTGAAAAATATTGTAAATAAACACTGACGTTTTCTTCAATCTGCTAAGTCATGCTTGTCCCGCTGCTATTTCTCTTTCCACTAATTTTATTTACAGCTTCATTGTGTAGATATTTGCAGGTAGGAGAGCTGAGCAAACAGCATTTTCATTATGGGGTGATTCAGATATTTTCATATTTGTCCCAAATCAGATTGGAATCAATTTTTATGGGAAGAAAACACATGAAGAATTTCAGCTGAAAAATGCAGAAGTGTTTGCTGGGTGTGCAGTCATTTGCCGGCCAGGATTTGCTATGGGACTCTGCAGAAGGGATGCCCCGGTGCATGATAACAAGGAAGTTTATTCCAAGGACCTGAAGCACTGAGGTTGTAGTTCAGACTAAGCAAACCCAAAACTAATCTATTTTATTTCAGCTCTCTCAGTGCAACAAGTCCGCAAATTTAACGTTTTCTTGTGAAAATTTGCCATTTTGCGGGACTTTATTAATGGTTAAAACCCCATTTTTCAGGGAAAATCCCTAGTCAGGTCCAGAAGCAAGTGGATCTTAGAGCTGCACACTGACATATTCAAGGAAAATTAAATTTTAAATAAATCCAAGCAGGTTAAGTACACACTCACCCAGGCAATGAATAGTAACTGTGACTCACCCCAGCAAAGTCAGCTACTCGGCAGAGTGTGAGAACCTGATGTTTCAGCCTGAGAACTCTTGTCATTCACTCTATGGGATAAGGCAATTTGCAGAATAAAACAATCCAAGAGATTTCAGCAAATGAATTTGAGGAAATCATTATATGCTCACAAAAATGTTGTGAAAAAGAAAAGGCTAAATCTGTCACAAAATATATATTGCTGCTATTCCTTCTATTGCCTTGGATATAAAGTAGTTTCAATTACAAGATGTCAAGGATATCATTAAACTCCCTTCCAGAACAGAAGTTGCTCTTCCTCAGCTCATTCGACTGTTTTTGTGTTATCATTTAGGAATTCCAACACAAATATTTAGCCATAAGGAAATGTTGCAAGCAAAATATGACTTGTGCACAAAATGCTTCAATTTAAAACAGAAACAGTCCTCCTTTGACAAGGTTAAATGCAACTTTTAACACTCTAAGGATGCCAGCAGATAACACAGAAATAAAAAGCAAGGAGCCAAAAGACGCATATGGAGTTAACAATGCTCTTTAAAATCTCAGCGGAGGGCTGAGACGCACATTTTTAAAATAGTTAAGCCTGAGCGTGCATATCGACGCGAGCGTCTTCTAAAATTAGGGTTGGCGTTCCCACATGGGAGCACCTTCAGTGAGCCCTGCAGGTGACGGGGCCACAGCTCAGGTTTGTGGGACGGGAAACAGCAGCTCCCTTGCCCTGCCTCTGCCAGAGGTCCTGCCTTCTGCATGGGCTGCTCCCAGGCAGACCGTGAGCATCAGGATTCATCCTCGAGGCTGGTGTGACGGGTGCTCCTGGGTCCGGCCAGCTACGTAAGCCATGGTTGCACTGAGCATTGTGCGACATCATGACGTGATACGGCTCACTCTGTACACCAAAATCTTGGCCAGCACTCAAGAAGACAGTACTCTGACCTCCGCTCTTCACCTCTCGACTTATTTGCATCCCAGTGGGGCATGGTTTAGCATTCAGTTGGCTGGGGAATTTGAGGGCTAAACACAGTTACAAGAAACTGTTGACATCTTTTGATCTCAAAACTCTCCTTTGTATTTACAGCTGAGTCATCTCCTTTCCACTCTGGGGGATGCTACCGTACCTGTAACTTTGAATTGCAAAGGAAGAAGATGGATAGGGGCTACAAGGAGCTGGGAGTGGACCCAATCTTTTCCACAATGTGGAAAAGCTGTGATTTTTGTGATAGCCCACACTTGTGGCAACTTCCCCTGCAAATCATACTGCTTCACCAGCAATGACACCAGGGGAAATCAAAAAATCGTGCCTGATTCTGACCTGCTCTATACTTGTGCACCGGCACATCAATCCACTTGCATTGCTGGATGTAAACCGTGTCCAGTCAGGGGAGAATTGAGCCGCTTATTCAAGAACAAGTGTTCTGCAAGATAATGTGTACACCAGAACAGTGCCTGGACTGGTCCAGTTACTTGTACAGTGCCGTCTGGCAAGAGGCAGCGCTGGGGCGCAGCCCTGACCCCCCGTGCACAGCAGCAAGGGGCGGCAGGCAGCCTGGAAGGCAGCCGTGCCGGTGCAGGGGCAGGACGCCAGCACGCAGAGATCACTCGTTTAGAGCGGGAGAGACTCAGTCACACTGCCCAGACTGGAAACCTCCTTCTTCCACTTAGAATCATAGAATCATAGAATCGTTAAGGTTGGAAAAGACCTCTAAGATCATCGAGTCCAACCGTTAACCCAACACCACCATGCCCACTAAACCATGTCCCTAAGAACCTCATCTACACGTCTTTTAAATACTTCCAGGGATGGTGACTCCACCACTTCCCTGGGCAGCCTGTTCCAAGGCCTGACCACTCTTTCAGTAAAGAAGTTTTTCCACTTGAATCTATGTAAGTTATAGTGTCATATACCAGCTACAAAAGCTTAAGGTGTTTTATACAAACTATGTATGCAGGCGCATGAATGCATGTGCATAATACAGCTATTTTAACTTGCCTACAGAGAGAATTCTTTCCCTGTACTGGATAAGAAGAAGCTGCCAGCCTTGGGGCAGCTTTTTTTTTCCTTATACCACATTAAAACATTGCTATTCAGACTGAATTTTAGTGTGAATCATATGATCACATTGATGCTTCAGAATGTAAGTGCAGAATTCCCTTTTGGCATTAATAGTATCTATCAAAGAAACCAGAAGAACTTGTTCAAATTTAAAATGTGGTAATATTTTGCCTTCTGGCTATTTCTAAATTTTTATTTTATTTCTGCTAAAGGAAAAGAAAAAACAGTCTAAAGAGATTTACATGAAAAAATATCAAAAGATCATTGCACCACCCTGAAGGAGATTCTCACATAAAGTTTCTCTCAACAGTTTTCCGCATAGATTTTGTTGTTGTTGTTACGGAATTGATCTATATTTTATTAAGAGCATTCTGAGCTCATATGCACTTTCATTATGCAAGATATGCAACTACTGTGGTAAAGGCTGGCTAGAAGTGATATGCAGAGACACTGAGAACTTGTTGGGAAGAGACTGAAGAGAAAGAATGCATCTGACTCATACAAAAAGGTACTTCTACAAAAGGTAACTGTCTCAGGCCTGAGGAGCCCAAGCTGCTGGGATCTCATGTTCTCTGTCACAGAGAGCCCGTGCTGGCCCTGCATCAGGGCAGTATGATTTCGTCAGGGGTAGCCCTAGCTGAGAGCACTTCAGTTTAACCGGGGAGAAGCAACAGCCTGGGCTTCAGCGCGGGTTGTGGGGAGATTATCAAGAATGATGGATATTTCCTCTGGCACCTCTGTCATGCTGACACCTGCATTACTTCACCTCACCATGACCATTGCTGTTACCCAAGTGTCGTGGTTTAACCTGGCAGGCAGCCAAATACCACGCAGCCGCTCGCTTACTCCCCCCGCCAGTGGGGTGGGGAGAGAATCATAGAATCATAGAATCATTAAGGTTGGAAAAGACCTCTAAGATCATCGAGTCCAACCTGAGAAAAACTTGTGGGTTGAGATAAAAACAGTTTAATAGAACAGAAAAGGGAAAATAATAATGATAATGATAGAATATACAAAATGAGTGATGCACAACGCAATTGCTCACCACCCGCGCTGACCGATAACCAAGTAGCGATCGCTACTTCCTGGATCACGCCTACCATTCATATACTGAGCATGACGTCACATGGTATGGAATACCCCATTGGCCAGCTGGATTATGTTCCCTCCCATCTTGTGTACCTAGCTCAGTCAGTAGGCATGGGAGCTGCCCTTGGACTAGGAGGGCACTTAGCAACAACTGAAAACATCAGTGTGTTATCAACATTCTCCTCATACTAAATCCAAAACACAGCACTAGGAAGAAATTTAGCTCTACCCCAGCCGAAACCAGGACACCAAGCTATCAAAATTAAAACTACATGCACTGCAACTCCCCTTCACTGCTGTCTTTGGTATGATTATCACCAAAGAAAAGGATAGAAAATATGATTATGTCCTATCCTGCCAATGTTGGCACGTCACTAATTTTAAAAGGGAGAGCAATTTTGGCGAAGTGTCATATAAAAATGTAGTTCGGTTTATGCATTCTTGCACTATTACTATTCTGATACAGTAAGTTTATTTTTCCAAATCAGTGTTCAAGATAAAATTGATGATGTGTGCGCTAGGAAACAACAGGAAAAGATGAGTGTTGAAGGCAGCAATATGAGCCCCGATTTTTGATGAATTACAATCACCAGGTCTTTTTATAAAAATTACTATTTAGTCAGAACGTCAAAGCCAAGTGCTTAACTCCAGATCCTAAATACAGCTGCGGACACCTGATGGAAATGCACTGTTTCTCAGAGCTGCTAAGCACGCACAAATTTTGCTGAAGCTAAATGGTGGCTGCAACAGAAGCCAAGTGGAAGAACTTTCTGAAAATCAGGTTCGCTTTCCTTGGCAGCTTCAGGAGCAGTTGGAAACAAGTTCTAGCCCCATAGTTTCCGTGAAGCTCTCTCATGGCTGTGTTGTGCAGAATAACAACATCAAGGTGGCTTAAATGGCTATGAATTTTCTGCAGCAAGGTCTCCATAACGATGTTTAATATATGGCTATAAAATTACAAACAAAGTTGTTTACATCAATAGCATTTTCTATGACGTACCAAATTACTCTTTATTCATTAAATCAACAGTTTACAAACTTCATTTTCACCAAGGACTGGAGTATTTGCTCAAACATTATTATGGAACTAATAATGGTATTATTATTATAATAGTCCAAAACCATCATAATCCATATTACTGAATTAATATCTTTACAATTCCTGGATGCCTTTTTCCACCTCACGCAGACACCTCTTTTATTCCTGCTTTGCTTCAACCCTTCGCTACCCCATCTTAAAATCTCAACCATTTTTCCCTATGGAGTAGCTGGTACCCCCCCCACAAACTACTTCTCACCATGTCTTGAGCATCTCATTCCTTTCCTAGGAGGGGCAGAGACTTGTGACCCCGTAGGGGCACTGTTCCCTCTTTCCGTCCTTAGGAGGATTTCTGGTAATTTGCAAGTTTGTGCTCAGGGAAGAGACCCCCCCCTTGGGGCAAACCCCTCATGGCAGAGGGTCACTGCTTCCCTTGTGTGAGCCCCCTGCGTGCTCCCAGAGAGGAGCAGCAAGCTCGGCATGCTGCAGTGCCAAAGGCCAGTTTCAGTCCCTCGTTAAAAAAAACCTGGATGTAGACTCTCACTGAATGGCTTTAGGGCATCTAGAATAAACCGCTAATTGTACATGTGAGCTGTAATCCCATGTCACAAAATCCCCCGTGAGAAGCACATGATAACAACTTGGGGAACAGTGCAGCACAGTGCTTGCACTGTTTTCCTTAAATATGTTTGCTTAAACTTCAGGGAGTGGCTGGTTTTGACAGAAAGCACTGACAGGTCAAGCCTTCCCGAGAAACTTCTCTCAAAGAACTTCATCCTTGAAAACCCGCTACATCAATGTAGCTGCCAACAGGGTCAGAGAGATACCTGCTTATCAGCATTTTTAAATGCTTCCTATGCAGTTTGTACAAGCCTTTCCTACCAGCTTTGAATTTCAGGCTTCATCAGATTTAATGGAGCACCGTAGCTGTCTTTGTGGCATCAACACTTTTCTTCAGTCTCCTCTGGAGCTGCAGCCTCTCGCCCCGCTGTAACGCCGGCAAACTTTCTGACCCTGACTTCCAGACCTGCATCCCTCACTAACTGCTGCTGAAACGGGGGTCTGCCCAGAGCCGGGGTGTTTCGAGCAAACTGCCAAGGGGAATATCTTACAATGCTCCCCACCCACCTAAATCCTTTATTATTAAATAATACATAAATATAGACAATACAGTTCCAGATTTTCCTTAACCACGGGTCTTTTTATGGGACTGCAAATTCCTGTAGCTCAGTAAGTCCTGTTATAAAAGTGCAAATGGAGATACACTGAGATCTGCGGAGGGAACCACTTTTTGGTTTGGGATAGCAAACTGCAGGCACAAAGGACAAGGGGGTGTAGCTGTGACCACAGTTCCTAGTTTTTGGCGCAAGTAAAAGGTTGTCTGAGGGCTAGAGGTGCTAAGCCTGGGCTGAGCAGCCCCAAAAACTGCTCCACCACCTTCACTGTCAGGCCCATGCTGTGCCCAGCAGGGCAAGGCAAAGAGCAGCAGCTGAGTTATTTTACTCTCACCTTCAGGGAGACCAAAGTCGGTTTTACATAGGCTGGCGACAAGTTTTGGACCAGCCAGGGGACACCATGGCTGCACTGCAGCCTCCGAACGCACAGGGCTGTCGTGCCGGCCGCGGGCAGCGAGCCCTCGGCACCTCCCCGCTTCAGGCAAGGCGCAGCAGGCGGAGGGGGACGGACTCTGAAAACACGGGGTGAAGGGAAGTCCTCTGCACCTTGGTGAGAACCACATTAGGTTATGGCATACTAATTATTTACTCTCGTTACTTAAATGTATTTGAGGGGCATGTATCACTCTCAAAGGGGGCTACAGCTCCATAGAAATCACTGAATTCTTTTTAAACGTTTTATGTGAAAAATATTGTAAACACAGACGTTCAATCACAAATAATTATATTTCCAAAAGGTCAGCATACTTATTCTATGTCAGCTATTTGGTGGAAGATTATGATGCTTGCTTTATTGCTTTAAATCTGTTAAAAAGCATATTTTTAATCCAGTTTTATAGGTTGTTCCACACAATAGTTGAAAGGCCATGACCCACAGAAGTCAAAGGTTAATTTGATTTTCAGATACATCAGCTGGAGCCACCAGAAGGTCCTGCAGATTGCCTATTGTTGTGGCAATGTGTTTGCTTAGGGCATTTCCCGCTGATGCCTCCGCAGCGGAAGCAGAGACGTTCAGACAATCCTGTTTGCACTTTTTCCCCATCAGCCTGCTCCAGAGCCAAACTGTCTTCTCCCTGATGCAACCTTTTCAGTCTGATTTTAGCACTCCAGTTTATTCTTTGGGGTTTTTTTGAGAACATCTGAAAAAGCCAACGTTTCTATGATGTCAGAAGATCCTTCAAGTTAGCCAATAGATATATCGTGACACAACTGACACGGGTCCCATCCCCAACCATCGAAACTCCTCAGAGTCGCTATAAGCCGGATGACACGTTGCTAATGCTCTCTGACGTGTCTGTCCCTCAGCTGGCAAGCACTGCAGTACTGTGTGAAGTCCTGGCTTTTAGTCGCTGATTCAGTTCAAACTGGGAGAAATGAAGCAGATATAGCTGTCACATTTTTGTGCCTTGGGCAATCTATTATAAGAAAACACATCTATTATAATGAAAAAATTATTCCTTTTCTATTATTATTATTTTTAAACCCACTCTACAGAAGACTGTCAACAGCTATAGCTTCTAGTCAATAAAAAAGGCAGTAAAAAACAAGGACAAATCAAGCCAAAAAAACCCCCCCAATAAATAAGGTGAGAAAGAATCCATTTAAATAAAACTGTCATGAGCATTAATAAAAGAGAGCGGTCAAGTTATAAAACAAGTGTGGGGGAGAAAAAAACCAATGCGCTTATCCAAGCTAACAATGATTTAGAGCCCACTCTACTGACACAGGTCTTTTCAGAAAAAGCAGCAGATACTATAACAAGAGACCTTTGAAAGATGCTGTAGAAGAAAGGACAAAATTTATAGTATCTTACGACAAAATTTATAGTATCTTATTATACAACTAAAACAGGAGAGCTCTCTTTTTTTACTCTAACACAACAAATAAATATTTATATACAGACTTTTACCTTTTCATAAGATTTTTGGAAGTGCCAATAAATTCTAAATACTTGCTTTTACCTTGTTTGTTCTTCTTTCTTTGGCTATTGACAAGATTCTGCATATTAGTTGTAGCAATCTGAATGACAGCATATTAATAACAGAATGTCATGTATTTGAGAAAGCAGATATCCAGGGCCACAGGCACCTCATGAGCAGTGCTGGAAAGAAAAAAATGAATGGAAAACCAGTTTCCATATTCCTGCTTACAGAAGATGAGCAGAAATCCAAGAGCTAAATACAAAAGTAGCATAATTTCTTTAACTTTCTCTGCCATCATTCAGTATAGCCGGGACTGTGATTTCTGACAGCACAAAACATCTAGTAAACTCAGCCTGAAGTTGAGGAGCCCGGGGTTTTGACAACTTGCTCAAAAATCCCACTTCCTTACTTGGCAAGGCTGGCCGAGAGTGAGTGCCACGTAAGGCAGCTGGGTTTTCGTATGCCCAGGCTGACTTTCAAACCTTGAAGTTTTGCCAGAACTGTTCATTTAGTTAATATTTAAAAAAAAAAAAACAACACGGTTCAAAATAAAAAGGAGAAAGAAAAAACACGAAGGAAAAAAAAAAAGTAGTAATGTCACACTCTAAGGAGGGCATGATGGTTAAGGCTTGACCGTGCTGCAGACAAGACCCTGGCCGACACGCAGTTGAAATGCGGTGCCTGGCTGGCCCGGGCTGCAGGAAAGTGCATGCAGCAGAAGCCACAGCCCAGATGCAGGGAGAGGATCCCTCTTTGTGTTTGCCATCCACTCCTGAGCTGCCGTCGGCAGACAAGAAGCCCCTTGCCCATCCATCCCGCTTACTCTTGAAAAACCCCATTTTAGGGGCATCTGCAGTGAAGACAGCCAGCAGGTTACTCAAAAATTCCTCACCACTTGGTATATACAAATCACTTCCCTGCGTGTTTAACCCATACTTAACTCAGGCACGAGTCAAGACCATCTCACATTCTGAAACACACTCCTACTCAACCCAAAATGTTGAGGCAGTTAAAACACACGCATCTGTGCCTGTGCTCAGCCAAGCTTTTAGTGCTGTCCCATAACTCTAAGCACCTAAAAATACCCACACGTCCTTTTACCTGCTCATTTTCCAATTCTCTCTGCATTGCAACCTATTTGATTACTTTCAGTTTTTTTGCTGAAAGCAAAAAGTGTTGCCATCGCTGACATTTTGAAGCACCTCAAGCACATCATCAGGGCAAGATGTTCTTTCGCAGGAGCCAGGGCAAAGGAGCCCAAGAGAGGATATAATCATTTTGCTCCACCTCCCCTATGAAAAGCTGCCAACGGGAGCACATAAACAAGCTAATCCCTATTCCATCCCATTATTAGCAGATTTAGCTACAGGCATTAAAAAGGAACAGATAATGGAAAGTAAGAAGAGGTTGTAGAAGCAAAATCGTGATGATGATGTTTATTGCAAAATTAGATGTTTATTTTCAGGATACTTGCAGATAGATTCTTGTAGAAAAAGTCATTCTGTGGGTTTTGGGAAATGTGAAATTCTTACAGGCTTATGGGCAGCTTACGTTGAAGTATTTATTTATATTTATATAGATTGCAAGCAGATAAGGTTTTGTGACATGTTTCACTGTGAAGTGCCAGTCAGTTAAGGGCACTTACTCCTCAGGGCCTTTTTCCTGCCTGGGTACCTAAACCAGGGCTGCTGTCACCCAGCTCAGGATGTTGCATTTATTAGTCCTCCATTGTGAGAAGGTATATGAACCCACTTTTCTGGCATGAATGCTTTCACCACTCAGCTGTACAGCGTACTTTTGAGTAAGGACAGGGCTGCGACAGGGCTCTGCTTTACATCGCCACCTAAATATTTCTGGCAAGGGGCAGAAAGAATGAGTCTGCAAAAGCAGGAGGGAGAGACTCTCCTGGGGTACAGGACACCTGGGTTCCAGCCCCTATTGACTAGAGATGGTGCAGTAGAAATCAGGTATAGCAGAGGAAACGTATCACTCCGAGTATGGCTAGTATTTATTTATTTTTAAATTTACTTGGTGCTCTTGCTTGCAAACTGGCAAGAGCACCAATGGCTTTGATCTTGTCAGCTCTGATAAGCCTAGAAATGCTGGGGGTTGCTGCAGGCGCAGACAGGAGATCTGGTATTGCGCAAAGTAGGATTGATGTCTTAATAAGTGGCATTTTCTCCTCCACATCACTATGGTGCCTCAGGCGCTGTGCTTCTGAAGGGCCTTTCTTCTGAGATAAGAGTTTCCTTATGCTTATTAAAGGTCGCACAGTACTTTTGAAAAGGTAAGAATAACTTCATTGATCGCCACATGACATGGTGATCTTCCTAAGCAGAATCATGTGCAAAAAGAAGGCTCTAAGTATTTTTTGTCTGGGGGATTAACAGAGAAAAACAACTAATTCTTCCTTCAAAACTGTTTTTTCCCCTGCAGATACAGTCTCATCACCATAATGTCAGACACCTATTCTGACATACTCTCCGAATTCATTCAGCAGCAGAGTTCACACCTGTGGATATTCTGCACATCTGTGATAATATGACACAGAAGTTCATGCTGCAGAAATGCTGCATTCATCTCACATTAGATCTACTTCTTCTCTCAAGTCTTTGGGAGTTTTCCCATTGCTTTTATTCAGAGCGTGAAAAGCACAGGAAACAAAACTTAAAGCAAGCAAGCAACGTAAGGTATAAACAAGGTACAAGCAAGTTAGGAGTTACACTGTTGAAATAAATTCCATACTCCTATGAGGCAGAGTCCCAAGTATTTCCATGTTCTGCAAAAGAAACAAAAAAGGGGTTGCACCAGAAGTAATTTTTATGATCAGAAAACGTATAAACACGTTGAGTCAATGCACTTTCATTGGATACGCTTCCAGCTACTCCACATAATATACCCTCTGCTCAAGCACTCAAGAGCCAGAACCAGAGTCCTCACAGCCAAGTGGATATTTCATCTTGCAAGCTTTTCCTTTATTTTAAAGTGAATTTTGTTACAGTTCTTTAAAAAGTGGCTAGAAAGGCAGAAATAGGACACGAGGAAATGGAATGAAGCTGCATCAGGCGAAGTTCAGATTGAACATCAGGAGAAGGTTCTTCACTGAGGCAGTGGTCGGTCACTGGAACAGGCTCCCCAGGGAAGTGGTCACGGCACCAAACCTGTCAGAGCTCAAGGAGTGTCTGGACAATGCTTTTATTCATATGGTTTAGTTTTAGGTAGGTCTGCCAGGAGCAGGGAGTTGGACTCCATAATCCTTATGGGTCCCTTCCAACTTGAGATATTCATGTTCTGATTCTATATATAAATAGCACCTACAGAGAGCTTACGATAGCTGTAAGTTTTTTGCTGACTGTAAGTATTTGTCTCCTTTCCCCCAGGTTATGGGGGACAAGTTGATAGCTGGAGGGCACTGCTGCCACTTAGAGGGATCTCAGTGGGCTGGAGAAACGGGCTGACAGGAACCTCCTGAAGTTCACCAAGAACATATGCAAAGTCCTGCAACCGGGATGGAGTAAATCCATCTTGAGGGCTGACTATCAAGACAGCATTTTTGCAGGAAAGGGTCTGAGGGACCTGATAGGCAACAAATTGAATATGAGCCACCAGTGTGCCTTCGCAGCGATGAAGGCTAACCACATATTGGGGTGTATTAGCAATAGTCAAGGGAAGTGATTACACCCCTCTAAATGGCACTTGTGAGAGTATGGTGTCCAGTCTGGGGCTCCCCAGCTGACCTACTGGAGTGAGTCCAGCTGTGGGCCAGCAAGACTGTCGCAAGAAGATGCTGAGAGAAATGGGTTTGTTCAGTCTTTAGAAGGCAAGGCTAAGGGGGAGAAACCTTACTGCTGTCTTCAACTACCTAATAAGAGGGTATAGAGAGGAAAGAGTCTATTCTTCTTGGAGGTGAATGGTGATGAGACGCAACAGACACAAACTGCAACAACAGAAATCCCAAATAGATGGCAGGAAAAAAATTTTCACAGGTGGGTGTTGAAGATCAGAACTGGTGCCCAGAGAGGCTGTGGTATCTCCATCCTTGGAAATATTGAAAACTCGACTGGAGAAGGTTCAGGACAATGTAATATAACTTTAAACTTGGACCTGCTTTGACAAAGAAGTTGGAGTGCATGATCTTCGGAAGTCATCTCCTATCAGAATTATTCTATCATTGTATAAAAGTTTAGGGTATTCTCTGTGTAAATCTGTTTTTATAATAATTAAATCTGGTTTTATCATAATTAAAATGCTCTTGAATTTGTTGAATGCTGAATATGATGCATGGCAAGGTGGCATAACATAATTCAGATGCTTCAAAGAGCTCATATGAATGTGCTTCTGGTCCACACGCAGCTTCACTAGCTCCATGTCGTGGTTAGCCATTCAGAGAGAAAAGTATATTTATCCCAATATCACAAATAAGTTTACATTTTTAAAAAATCCAACCTGTCATCTTTCCTTTGCGTTAGTCATGGGATTGCAGAAGGACACAGAGTCAATTTTCAAACATTTACATAGAGAATTCAGCCTCAAAATTTTATCTGGAGTCAATAACTAAACCTTTAGAGGTTTGCCCACCACCAAAGAAAGATGTCTGGCTGGGACCAGATGGACCACAGGCTAGGAGATTTGAGGAACTTGCTGAGATCTGCCAGGCCTGACCATTACTTCCTTTGAGAAGTGGGGCTTCACCTTTTACTCAAAATTGAACATGATCCTCTTTCCCAAAGAGAACTGAAATCAAAGCATCTCTATACTTTCCAGTGTGAAGAGGCCATATCATACCTGCTGTATCCTTACAGTGTTCTTGTGCCGGAGGCGAGTATCCACAGAATTTCAAACAGCACACAGATTTGTTTTGAGTGGTGAGCTGTTAAGCTGTCTCCCCATGTGTCTGATCTGAGCTTTTCCTTGTCATCTTGCAGAGATAATCATTTAAACTCTAGCAAGCCTATATATACTCCCTTATGTTTCTCCCTTATGTTTTGTGCAAAATGGTGACCACAGGTGGGGCAGGAGGACAAACACTTCATCCTCTCCGAGGTTTAGTTAATGGTATTTTTCAAAGTCTTTGGGTCAAATAAACTGCAAAGTTCAGTCTGCTGGCATAGCCTTTCCAGGAGTGTATGGGATAACCTGTGAGGGGCTCTACTTTTACACAGAAAAAATGAGCCCCTCCAGTATGCATGTCATGCCCCTCTTTTCAGTCCCGTCTTCTTCAGGTGGAAGGTCCATTAAAGCATTAGTGAGGGAAATGGGCACTGGAGTGCCTCACTGATGAAAAACACTGGCTATCTAGCAGACAAAAGACAGTATAAAGAGATTATCCTCGCATGGAATGAACTAAGACCGGACAAATCAAACACAGTTCAGGCCACTGAACAGAGCAGCCAAGGGGCTTTGGGAATCCCACCACCTCAGGCTTGCCTTCCCCTGTAACATGTGAATGTGGATGAATGGCTGGCTGCCTGTAACGGCACCCAGACACAGGGCCTGTGAAAAAAAAACATTGAATTTTAACAAGCCTTTTGTTTCTTTTTCTCATCATTTTTCTTTAAAGTAACGACCTCTGCAACATAACTGGGAAACAAAGCAAAGCAAACAGAAATGCATGAAAGGGAGAACTACAAGGTTTCCATTATACTGTAATAAACCGGTGAGTTATTATTGTGAAGTACTTTTTGACCTAAGAGAAGGTTTACTGTTCCTCAACATATCTATAATAGCAGCCCTGGAAATAACTAAACAAGAGATAGGAAGAATAACCACCTCCTCCCAAAGGAGGCATATCTGCAATGTTTAATTTGGGGTGGATATTTTTCCAACTCTACTTCAAGTAGCACTTAACACACTCTTAGCATTCCCGTTCACTGATCTATTTTCGGCTCTATGGACTTTATCAATAGATACCTTTATCATAAAAACTAGTAAGCGTCACAACATCTTTACATTTCTCATGTCTGTACACAAGGAACCTGGAGCAAACACAGGCATTGTTGGAACTCAGCTCTCAGGATGTTGTTTAATAATCAGAAATTGAACATGCTCACAGGGCTTAGTCTCGAAAACTGTAACTGTGTTCAGTGGTGCGCCAGCTGGTTTCTCATATGAGCCAGCTAGACGACAGCTGATCATCCCCACTAGCCATGTATGATGACTAACCAGCTTTTCCCTGCTAAGTCCCAGTACTGTGCTTGCTGTACGTACCTGCTCCATTTTGCAGGTCGCTCTGCCTTTCAGGGAGACTTGCAGCTCTCGGGAGTACTGCAGCATTACAGGGCACAGACACAGCCTTGCTGGAGAGGACAGACTTCCTACATACTCTTGCTACCTTCCCCTCACCCCCATTTTCCTGAAGCTCGGCACACCCAAACCTGCAACCTTTCCGTGCATTTGGGTGACTACCGCTTGCAGCAGACCTGCCAAGATTTTTTGTGCCAGAGTATGACACAGCCAGGGAAGGAGGGGTTAAAACATCTATGCCATCAAACTAGAAGATATTCAGGCTTGTCCTTTCACTCTTGCTCCACAACGGCGTCCTAAACGCCTGGCCGTTCGCAGAGGCACCCGGGGTGCTGCCACATCAACTCTGCTGGCTAGCAGGCAGGCATGGCCCCCGGCTTCCCCAAGCCGGCAGGGGAAACCCACAGCCGGCTGGCTACTGGACTCATTTTAGGCCACTGCCGCTGGCCCGGCCTCACGGGAGGGTACTTATAATTCTTTTTTATAGCAAATGACTTTGTAGGAGAAATACCTTTGACATGTTTAAGGGGGAGAAGGATGGTAAACCCTTCAAGCGGGAGCTCTGTCCCACAGGATCAGAGGGCTCTGCCAGGGGCTGGGACGGAGCGTCCCGCTTGGGCCGCGCTGGCGCAGCCCCAGGGGCAGCAGGGACGGGCGCGCTGCAGGCGGCGAC